>NW_006994855.1:504347-557558 GCF_000164805.1 Carlito syrichta
GAGATGAGGTCTCGCTGCCCAGGCGGGTCTCGAACCCGCGGGCTCAGGCAATTCACTCACCTCAGCCTCCCAAAGGCGCGGGATTACAGGCTGAGCCACTGAGCCCGGTTTAATTTACATTTTGAGTAAATTATTTTTTCTACATAGTAAGAGTCTATATACTAAAAAAAGACATTAATTTATATAAGATATGTAATGAAATTAAGACTACTCAAATCTATTTGGGATGCATTCAATAACAGTGGCATATATGCTCACAATATTGTGTAAAATACATTGTGTATGTATTTTCTATATATTGTAAATATTTAAAACCTTCCAATATCAACACTGTTTAGAAATTGGACTTCAGGGAGCCACCAGTTTCACGTTTGGGAAGAAAAATAATTATTTTCCCCAAATCTATAAATAAAAGGAAACTCATATTTTATAGTTCATTTTATGTTCAGGATCTTTCACACAGTGTATTAATTGTGGTTGATCATTATAAATAGCCTTTACAAAGAATAAGCCTCTGAAATATCTTGTACTAGGGGTTTTAGGAAAAGAGATGGGGTAGGGAAGAAGTGTAAATAAGTAACTAGTAAAGTAGGGAGATTCTTCCAGGAAATGCCATGATCAGGGATTGCTCATTTTCTATAAAAGCAAGAAAACCAGATAGAGCACTAAGCTCTGTTTACAGCCATTTCTTTTTCTCACTTTTTTTTTTTTTCAAAAGATGGTGAAGGACAGTCATACTTCCAGCACCAGCCTGACTGGAACAATTAGCAATTAAGAGTAGAAATAGCTCAAGGGATAGAGATACGGTTTATGAAATGTGCAATTCAAAGCCTGAACTTTGAACAATTTTAGACAGATACAAAAGTAATTATCAATAGTAACACAAAGGAAAGAGACCATGTCTTTCTGTTTTAATGTGGACCACATGGGATGTTGTAGACTACCATGAAATTAAGACCTAGAGCCAGGATGTGGAACGAGAACCATGTAGTGGAGGGTTTGTGTCAGAAAGATGGACTTTTTTTCCCACAAGCACTTTTGATTAAGTAATTCACTGGTATCTTAGAACAAAGAGACTAGTATCCATTAAAAACTGTCCAAAATAGTTACAGTCTTCATTTATTATTTGTATTAGTTGGAGTTTTTTCTTGAGGTTAAAGTATTTATAGGCTGATTGTCTATTAATGTTTTGTTTTCTCAGAAAGTCTAAAGTTTCATAACCACTTCAGATATCTGTTGAGTGGTACTTTAAATAGGTACATTGGGTTGCAACCCTGGTGATTCTTTTTAAGCCCTGGCAGAGTAGACAAAGTGTGATTGAATGATGTCCTTGATG
Organism: Carlito syrichta; assembly: GCF_000164805.1. NCBI lineage: Eukaryota > Metazoa > Chordata > Mammalia > Primates > Tarsiidae > Carlito > Carlito syrichta. Next base: position 505,684 of record NW_006994855.1, read on the forward strand.
GATTTTTTCCTACTTGAGCATGCTGCCCCGTATAAATGATGCTATATTGTTTAAAAGCACATGATATTGAATGGACAACTGTTTTCATTGTCAATATTGTCAGAGCAATGTGTACATTTTTTTTTCCTGAAGTCCTCAGGCATTTTAAAAGTGTCAAATATTACCACAAAGTGACTTTTTCCTCCTTGAATCATGCAATATATTTAAAAATAACAGGAGTTTTACTAAAAACAAGCATATTTTTATAAATAAAATAGTCTATATTTAATAGATTTATGCTTATTTTTTTCATTTCTATTCTGAAGTTGTTATTCTCTCTCTCTCTCTTTTTTTTTTTTTTTTTTTGAGTTGGAGTCTCAATCTTGTTGCCCAGGTTGGAGTGCAATGGCACACTTAAAGTCACCACAACCTTGATCTGCTGAGCTTAGGCCATCGTTCCGCTTCAGCCTTCCAAGTAGCTGGAACTACAGATCCATACCACCATACCCAGCTAATTATTCTTTTTAAAAAGTTTTATTGATACAACAAAATTAATAACATTTCAAAGCCTATTTTCACAGGTGACACTGTCCTTAGAAATAGCAATCTATTCATTTAATTAAAAAGTATCTTTTAAAGACAACTACAAATATCACTTGAAAAATATTCACTCATTAATCAGAATTAACTATAGCATAATTAAAATATTTGGTGAAAACGATCAATTTTTAACTTTTAATTGGCTTATATAATCATCAAACACTTTTCAGAATATATTTTTACACAGATTAGGAGCCTACATTCTGGAAACATAGAGATACATAAAAACATTGTACTATTACTGGGTTCTGAATCTTTATTTCTAGATTCTTATCTCTTTCATTACTCTATTCTTCAGTGTGTTTTTCTTTAATTCTAATCAATAGTCATGATTAGCTGTATCAACATGCTCACTATTTAAAATATATTTGCAATATGGAAAAAATATATATAGACATAAACATGCATGTATATTATCTCTATGTATTCTGTTCTCCCAATTTTCTCATTGTTTCTTAAAATACAAGTCTAGGAAATGCTATAAATCTTCATACCAATTTATTTGAAAATTAATATAAAATGGACACATTTCAAGGAATCGGTAACTTACCAAAATTGTTCAATTGAAATGTTCCACTATTAAGAAATGAAGGATTTCTCAACTTTGGCAATATGACATTTGGGTCAGATAGTTCTTAGAAGGGTTCTGCGAAAGAAATTAACTGGGCCTGTTAGGAGGCTGAGCAACATCACTAGATGCCAGTTGTGATATGTGACAACTAAAAATGCCTCCAGAAATTGCCACATGTGCCCTGAGAAGCAAAATTGTCCCTGGTGGAGACTCACTAAATTAGATAACGTAATGGTTGAGTATTTTTCCAGAAATAGTTTTACAGAAAAATTCCAACATGTGTTGAAATAGTTTTCCAGAAAAATTCCACCACGTGTTGAAGGCGTAAATTACTGCAATTTTATGTAAACATTTTCAATGTATTGAAAAAGAGAAATCAATTTATGAGGCCAAGATAACTTTGTTACCAAAGCAGACATGGAAATTATTATAATAGAACAATTCTAGACCATGCTCTTGAGGAATGTAGGTGCAACAATCCTGAAAAGAATATTGACAAATCAATTGCAATGGTATATGAGACAATATTATAACATGATAAAACCGAATGTATCCCAAGAATACAGCAAAGTATTAACATAAGAAAATTATACCATTTACCATATTTACAGATCAAAGTTGCAAAGAAAAGTCATATGATTATCCCACTAAGTAGAAAAGGCATTTAATACAATTTTACACTGATCTAGGAAAAAAGACCTTTAGCAAACAAAGAACAGAAGGAAGATTTTCTAAAGTGATAAATTATATCAGCCTTGCTATATAAAGTGTATCTAAAATTATATCTACCACAATCCATAGGAAACTTTATTTTTATGGAAAAAATGATCTTTTATCTAAAATCAGGATAAAAACGATCTCCACCATCACCTTTTCTAAAAATCTTTATACTGGAGCTCCATGCTAGTGCAATAAAGAGACATGAAAATACATTATGATTTTGGGGTTTTTGTTTTTTGGTTTTTGTTTTTGAGTTGGAGTCTCACTCTGTCGCCCAGACTGGAGTGCAGTGGCTGCTACTGGTCACCGCAGCCTCGACTTGCTGGGCTCCAGCGATCCTTCCGCCTCAGCTTTCCAAGGAGCCGGAATTACAGGCATGCGCTACCACAACCGGCTGATTTTTGGGTTTATTGTAGAGATGAAGTCTCGTTGCCCAGGCGGGTCTCAAACCCGCGGGCTCAGGCAATCCACTCACCTCAGCCTCCCAAAGGCGCGAGATTATAGTCTGAGCCACCAAACCCGGCTGATTTTGGGTATTATAAAGAAAAAAATTATCATTTTTCTTAAATGATGTAAATGCTTACTTAATAAGGTCCAAAAGTTAACACAAACAAATTATCAAAATTATAAGAATTTAACAACTTAGCAACAATTGTATATTAGTAATACTGTAATTCAGCAATAACTTTTAAATGTAATGAAAAAGAACACCATTTGAAATGGCAATGAAACATAAAATTACTGGAATAAGCCTTAAGAGATTTATAAGATCAGTTTTCAAAAGATCATGAAACTTTAATGAAAGTCATTAAACTATTTAAATAAACAATAGTCTTATACATAAACATTATCAAAAATAGATCAATGCTCCCAAATAAATCTATAGATTGTCATTCCAACCAAAATAACAATAAGATTTTTCATTGGACCCTGACAAGCTGATTAGAGAGAATTTCCTGAAAGAGTAATGCATCAGCAATATTCAGGACACCCCGAAAAATAACAAGATAAAGAGAAGGGTCACAAACAAAAATATTTGTTGCTAAGTTACTGCAATTGAGGGAGAACATGAAGTCAAGGGTAAACAATTAGATTGATTGGGCAAGTAGAACATCAACACATACATGGCTTCACAGATCAAGGTTGAAGAAAGGACATAGACAATTATACCTGCACCATGTTGATGGAAGTATAAATTGATACAGCCATTTGGGAAAAAAGTGGCATCTATTAAAGTTCAATATTGTTGAAGTTTTGCTGCAAGTGCATGCACATCCCTAGAGGAACTTGGATATGTAACAACAGATGACATGTGGAAGAAAGTTCATATTAATAGCAGCAGATTTCTTCAAAGATAACATATAAACAAACCAATAAGAGTAAGTTTACAGAAAATTTGGAAATAATCCAATGACTGACAGGATAATAGTCACATATTTTGTGATATGTTTACAAAATGGAATTTTAAATAGCAGTGAAAACTGGTGATAGACAGGCCCATGCAATAACATGAATGACTTTTATAAACATACATTGATTTTTTTTAAAAGTTGAGTATGGTACTAATTTTATAAAGTACAAAGCAAGGATTGATTTTTTTTTAATTGAGTATGGTACTAATTTTATAAAGTTCAAAGGAAGCACAATTCAACACATATTTTAGGCAAAATATATTTATAATAAATTTATTTTTAAATGCCAGGAATAATAAACCCAAAATTCAATACAGTGAATTTCCTCTCACTGGGAGAGGCAAAAGAACAGCCTAAATTTACATGCAGGTGGGAGAAAAAAAAAAACTTTAAATTTGTTATACAAATAAATTTATATTCAGATGTGTGTCATGCCACCTTTCTGACCACATGTGCAATTGGTGTTCTTAGCACATATTTCTCATTTTTCTAGTCTCTGGGTCTGGGCAGATGGGAAGTCAAAAGTGTGCTATTTTTGTCTATGTATGAATAAAACTAGTAATTTTAGATATGTTAATATATTTAAATATACTAAAATTTTAGGGAACTTTCTATTAAATAATGGTGATAATTTGGATAGTTGTTCATTAACTAGAAAAAGAAGTCAATTTCCTTCCAAATTATTAAACTCACTTATGGATTTCCTGAGTCATTGCCAAGGTAATTAAGATAATTTTAAACATTTTATTGTTTGATATATAAAAAAATGCAAATGGTTGTGATGAATTTATTATGTTACAGTTTTTTCTATTTTATATTTTTCTAAGCTTTCATTAAATATAAAAATATACACAAGTGAGTAGAAGTGATTACAGATCAGATCACTAAAGAAATATGAATAAATTACCGTATCACAAAATTTGTAGTATTTACAAAAATATTATTGGTAGCCAAAGCTCTTATTTTACTGATTGATTGATTATCAGTTAGATTACAAAGATATTGAATACTACTTTCTTATTATGACTTACATATGTAAAGAAAATAAAATAGTAAAATATGCATGCATATAGTATCCATCTTTTCTAAAGAAACAAGTATATTCTCCAATTATTAAAAAGTATGGCTTTGTCATAAAATGTTATATGAAAATAAATGTGTAATTGGAGACATGTTTTATTTAAATAAAATTCACCATTTAATTGTACCATAAAGTGAACGCAGTAACTTCGTATGATAACTGAACCTACTAATGTTGAATTGTACTCTACCTTGGCATATTCAACCTTTGGGGAAGGTGAGTAAACAGCAGAGTTGCTGCTTCATTACTTTGCTTTTAATTCTTGAATCAGAGTCTAAAATGTAACACATTTGGTACATCTCTTCTTAGACATATGTCTAAAATTTGGTATTCTATCCAGTTACATAGAGTCAGAAATCCCTCATGAGGACAGACTTTGTGCCTGATTTAAAAGCTCAGGGAATGGCTGTCATATTTCCTGAGCCCTGGCCAGGTAGAATTGCCATATTCCACCTGGACAGAGCAGTCTCCATGGAGAGTCATTGGGTAGACGATCAGTCTATAGGCGCCAAACACTATTCAAAGCCATCATCATAAGCAATATCGTATGTCCTTGTTCACTCGTTTCCATAAAGGTATTTCTAAATGGTGACTCAAGCTGCCTCAAAACCTGTTCCAAGGCTTCAGCCAGTCATAATATCTGATTGAGAATAGCAATTTTGGGGGAAATCTTACTTCATCTTATAGGATCATCGCTTCAAAGGCCTCAGTCTCTGAGATGTATCCAAGATGAGAATTTAGAACCAGAAATGGAGTATGCCGAACTAAACACACAATAATAAGTTTCCAAGTTTTGACCTAAAGCTGCTTTTTAAAATTTTATCTTTAACCTGATTGGACTCAGAGCCACCTAGAGAAAGCTGGCATCCAAATAGACTTCCATTCCCAACAGCTGTGTTCAAGAACCATAGCAGACAGAAAAAGTCTGATTTTGACAAGAATCCACTAAAGCTTATCAAAGGTCTATACCAAACTTCACTACTTTCTCTTCATGTCTTATTTTCTTGCACATAGCTTCCAGTGGATTTTCCTAACATTCTTTGAAAGTATATTATTAGCCGGGATCAGTGGCTCAGCCTGTAATCCGGCACTTTGGGAGGCTGAGGTGAGTGGATTGCCTGAGCCCGCGGGTTCGAGACCTGCCTGGGCAACTTGGCAAGAACTCATTTCTGCAATAAATCAAAAAATCAGCCGGGCATGGTAGCGCATGCCTGTAATTCCGGCTACTCGGAAGGCTGAGGCAGAAGGATCGCCGGAGCCCAGCAGGTCGAGGCTGCAGTGGCCGGAAGCAGCCACTGCACTCCAGTCCAGTCTGGGTGACAGAGTGAGACTCCAACTCAAAAAAGAAAGAAAGAAAGTATATTATTGTTCAGGTGCTTATGTGATTCCCTGCCAAATATTACTTTAAGTTTGAGCTTCAAAAATCTGATCACAGATTCTCTAAAACTGAATTTTACTGCCTATTTAACCTCATCTATCAACATTCCCCAATATTTATCTTCCACTCCATGTAGCATTATCTTCTCCTTGTACCATTCAAAAACTATAATTACTTTGTTCTCAGTGTCTTTGTAATGCCAAGTTACCTTGAAAAAAGTCTCCTTTCCCTAAATCATTCAAATATTTAAATTTTACCACCTTGAATGCATCGCATAGAATTTCTCATTCAGAGATTTGCTCAGGCTCATTTTTTACTCAGGTTTTTACTCAGTTCTCGTCAAACGGCAGCTCCCTATGTCTTCCTCCCTGGCCCCTGTAAACCACCATTCTACTTTCTATCTCTATGATTTTCACTACCCTAGGAACCTTATGTAAATGGAATGCTATGGTATATGTCCCTTTGTAACTGGCTTATTTCACTTAGCATAATGTCCTCAAGGTTCATCTAGGTTTTAGCAAATGTCAAAATTTCCTTCCTTCTTAAGAATGAGTAATACCCCAGTCTGTGTGTAGATCTCATTTGGCTTATTCATTCATCTATCAAGACACACATGGGTTGCTTCCACCTCTTGGCTCCTGTGAATAGTGCTGGTATGAACATGGGTATACAACTATCTCTTTGAGACCCTGCTTTCAACTCTTTTTCTATATATCCCTAGAAGTGGGATTGATGTATTAAATAGTAATTCTATTTTTAACTTTTTCAAGAATTGTCATACTAATTGTCACAGTGACTGTACCGTTTTGCATTTTCACCAAGAGTGCACAAGGATTCCAATTCCTTAGCATGCTTGCCAAGACTTATCATTTTCTTTCTTTGTTTTTTTTTTTTTTTGATAGTAGCCATGACATGGGTGTGAGGTATTTCCCTGATGATTAGTAACATGGAGCAGCTTTTCATATACTTGTTGTCAGCATACACACATTTTTTAATTAATTTTTTCCATTTATTGTGTGCTAGTTTTCCATCTTCAGGTGAATTGTAAACTCCTTTGAGTAACAACCTCTAACCCTGAAGCTTTGATATATTCTTTCCATTTTCCCAAACTGTTAGGTGTTAGTAATAGGCAGATGAGGATTCAAGACAGAGTGCATGCAAACTCGTCACAGTGCAGAACCCTCAAAGATCAGTTTTAGCCACTGGTTTTTTTAATGATCTTTTGGTCTTTAACTATCACGTGTGCAAGGGAATTCTAAATGCACATTTCTAGATTTTTCGTTTTCATGAAACTTCCCAGAAATTCAGATGCCTAAATTTCAACAGAATTCAATCTTGAATGTGCCTTCTCTTCCACTCTAAACTTCCTCCTTTCTGTCAAACAGCTACTTCACTTCTAATTCCCCCAGATTGCAACCTGATTTTGCTCCAAATTCCTTCTCATTTCCCAAATAAAATAGTCAATAACTCTTGTCAATTTTCCTTCCTTTTAATACATTGTATTTCTTTCCACAATCAATATCCTAGCTCAATCCTCCATAATCTCAATTCTGTATACTTTTAAGAATCTCAAGGCAGGCTCGGTAGTTCAGCCTGTAATCCCGCGCCTTTGGGAGGCTGAGGTGAGTGGATTGCCTGAACCCGTGGGTTCGAGACCCACCTGGACAGCGAGACCTCATCTCTACAATAAATCAAAAAATCAGCCGGGCGTGGTAGCGCATGCCTGTAATTCCGGCGGAAGGATCACCGGAGCCCAGCAGGTTGAGGCTGCGGTGGACGGAGGCGGCCACTGCACTCCAGTCTGGGCAACAGAGTGAGACTCCATCTCCAAAAAACAAAAAAAACAAAAAAAAGAATCTCAGAACATTTCGCTTATTTCTGGTTATATCTTAATATTGTCAGATCGCTGTTCACAAGATATTGTTTTTATCATGCATTTTCTTGAAAAGCAACTTACAGAAGTTCTTTGCCTATCTTATCAAGATAGATGTCTTCAAATATTGTTGGGAATGACTTATGGAACAGATATGTGACTTAGTCTGCATAGTTCTAGAGAGGATAACTTGAATAACATGGAAGAAATCATGGCAGTAATTTGTACTTGATGCATGGAATGCATTTTTTTTTAGTTACTTAAAGGTGTTTATAAAAGTAATTGACTATTTTGGAAGTAGTGATATTCAAACAATGCACAAATGAGCTTTGAGAAAGATATGCATAATGAAGACCTTACTAACTGGAAGAAAGTGAAATGAGCCCTCTGCTATTCCTTCAAATCATAAAATCTACAGAGTCATTTGAAGCCTCCATTTACTCTAAACTATTACTTTCATGTCTCACTACTTCCTGTCTTGGCCTTTCTTGAAGAAAGTCGTGCTCTGCACAATCTTTGGAGCACTTTCTTGGGAGTTGCCTTAGGCCATCTCATCTTTAATATACACCCATTATCTATACAGTAATCCAAACCATAGTTTCTATGTTCATCTCTTTCCAAAAAGTGTTCACAGAATGGATTGGACACAAATAAATCTTTCACTGTTTTTAATTTTTAACACATATTATCGCAGTTTTATTTATGTGATTAATTATAATTTCCTGGCTATTTGGTTCATATATCGCTTTGTAGTTTGTCTATGTTTAGTGAAGTTTATTTATTAAGTATTCTCTGATAATTTTGTTTGCCATATCACCTATGACAGTGTGCTGTGTAGTGTAGTGCCTCAACTGTGTATATTTGATGGCTAGACGGTGAAATATAGCAAGATACATATTGGAATATTCATTTTTGATGATTTCTTTATTAGAGTGGAGTCACACTTTTTTTTGAATCGGAGTCTCACTGTTGCCCAGACTGGAGTACAGTGGCACGCTCATGGCCATTACAGTCTCGACCTGCTAGGCTCAGGCGATCCTTCCACCTCAGCCTTCCGAATAGCTGGGACTGCAGTAGTGTACCACCACGCCCGGCTGATTTTTTGATTTATGTTACAGATGAGGTCTCACCAACTTGCCCAGGCTGGTCTCAAACTTGTATGCTCAGGCAATCTTCTCATCTCAGTCTCCCAAAGTGCTGGGATTACAGGTTGAGTCAACATGACTGGTCATGTCATCAAATTTCTAATGGTGTCAATTAACTAAGAAGAAGCGAAAAAAATAGAGGAAAAAACCACAAATGTGTAGATGATTCATACTCGAAGATGATTAATTCTTTTTTTAAAAAAAACTGTGGAATATTTTTCTTTCTTTCCTTTCTTGGGGGGGGGGGTTGGAGCTGGAGTCTCACTCAGCTGCCCAGGCAAAAGTGCAGTGGCATACTCATGGCCACCATAGTGTTGACCTGATAGCTCAGGCGATCCTTCCACCTCAGCCTTCCAAGTAGCTTGAACTAAAGGCATGCGCCACCACACCCGGTTAATTTTTTGATTTATTGTAGCGATGAAGTCTCGACAAGTTGCCCAGGCTGGTCTCGAGTCTGTGAATTCAGGCAATCCTCTCACCTTGGCCTCTCAAAGTGTTGGGATTATAGGCATGAGCCACTGCGCCTGACCTGGACAACATGACTTCTAAAGTGAATACCATTGGTACAGAATGTTACAAAGAGCTAAAATCATTACAGGAAAATATTTTTATTCTGAACATCATATTTTAGCACTCAAAAAGTAAAACTTTTATTACAAAGTCTATGTTTCACATAAACAGAGTATATTACATCAGAAGAACCTGTTGAAACAGCAAAAGCAGATAACAATATTTTTCAATAATTTTCATTTTAATATGTATTACATGATACAATGTAATAGATTGCACAACTATTAAATAATTAATCAAAAGCATTGGCTAAATATGAATTGCAAATTTGAAGATAATGATGAATGGGATGATTTCCTGTCAGATTATAAAATAATACAATACCGGAGAGGAAAAGTGTTTATTTTTTCTCCTAATATTTTTCTTACACTTTAAGGAAAAAATGCCTTTTTAAAACTCAGCAAGACCTAGGATATGTTAAAGAAATATTGCCAAACTGCTTTTCATCTTGGAGATTAAAGAAATTTTAACAAAAATTCTCACAGAAAAAATGAGTTTAAATCATGACCCCTATGCCATAAACTGGAAGCTGATATTTGGCGCCAGAATTGCTATTAAAATTTTTCATTGCCCCCTGATTTTTTTGCTTGACTCTAGGTGTTACCACCTGTTCCGCTATCCTGGAGTCTTTGTGAACAAAACATGTATATTTTAATTGATTGGTTTGACCTTGCCAAGTGTTGGTTTGTTTTATGTGTTAAAGAGCATAAACACCTCTAAAATCTAAGTGAGAATTTATCCCAGAGATAAACAAGATCGAAACACCAATCTGGCTCTCTATATTTCAGAAGGTTAGTTGATAGCATCTAGATGCATTTTCAGTTTGACTATCGCAAGGTCAATTCAGTGGTCAGCTTATCAGATGAAATGCAGACACACAGACCATACCCTTCCTAAAGTGTGTATTTACAATTTAAGTGTGTCAAAAGTACACCTGCATCACATAATCGGATTATCTTAACCCATGTAATATGGCTGCATATTTTAGATTAATTTGCATATATTAAAATGTGAAATTAGACTGGGTACAGTCTCATAGCTATAATCCCGGCACTTTGGGAGACTGAAGTGGGTGGATTGTTTGAAACCAGGAGTTCAAAACCAGTTTGGGCAACATAGTGAGACTTTGTCTTTGCAAAAATAAATGAGAATAAAATAAAATGTGAGATGACATGCAAGCTAATTAGAAAATTACACAGAACTAAGAGATATTACTGTATTCTGCATTTTCCCCTCACTGGCCTCTTAACTGCTTATACTCTTTCTGCTCTTTCCTCAAATATATTCTGAGTTGGGTGGCCAAGATCATCTTCTGAAAGTGGAAATACCTCAGTGAATACCTTGCTTCACACACTCCTGTGATCCCTTGCTGTTCTCACAGTAAGATCCAATCCCCAGCTGGGCTCGATGGCTCAGCCTGTAATCCCGCGCTTTTGGGAGGCTGAGGTGAGTGGATTGCCTGAGCCCGCGGGTTCGAGACCAGCCTGGACAACTTGGCGAGACCTCATCTCTACAATAAAATCAAAAAATTAGCCGGGCGTGGTAGCACGTGCCTGTAGTTCCAGCTACTTGGAAGGCTGAGGAGGAAGGATCGCTGGAGCCCAGTAGGTGGAGGTTGCAGTATCTGGGAGTGGCCACTGAACTCCAGTCTGGGTAACAGAGTGAGACTTCAACTAAAAAAAAAAAAAAAAAAAGAAACAGGCAAAGGACTAGAATAAGCATTTCTCCAAAGAAGACATCCAGAAGGATAGCAAGTATATGAAAAGATGTTCAACATCACTAATCATCAGAAAATGTAAATTAAAAACACAATGTGATCTCATCATACGCTTGTCAGAATGACTTATCAAAAGGATGAAGATAACTAGTGTCCCCTTCCTAACACTGATCTCATGCAAACTACTTGTTGCCCTTCATACTCTCAAATTTCAGTTCAAAGCTGTCATGAGCAAACTCTCTGTTCTTTTCCAAACTCATGAGGCCTGATCCTGGAGTTCTAACACTGATTACAGCTAAGCATTTACATAAATATTTGTTTGCATTAACGCTTACGTAAATAGACGTGTTCCCTACAGGACTAAAAACTATATGAGTATGGGGAATCTCTCTATCTTGTTCAACACATTCGTGACCTGGGAATACACCAAGTATCTATAGAGTGAATTAATTAATTGTTCAAAAATTTTTTTAATGTGATCATCTTTTTTACCAGAAGAAAACTCAGTACATTCATCACCTGTTCATGAGAAGTAGACAGGAAGTCATGTAATATTTACAAGAACTGTAGTACGATTGTACTGGGGAGCATTTTGAAGATTCTGACTTTTTAAATTTATGAACTCATTGCACTTATACTCCTTCCCCAAATGTATAACTCTTCAAAGTCCAATAAAATTATCCTGAAAATTATTGAAATCTATTTTTATTTTGAGTTGAACTCTCACACCGTCACCCAGCTTGGAGCAGAGTGACATGGTCACGGCCACTGCAACCTCGACCTGCGAGGCTCAGGTCATCCTTCGTGCCTCAGCCTTAAAAGTAGCTGGAACTACAGGTGTGCACCACCATGCCCAGCTAATTTTAGTGATTGTAGGAAGAGGTCTCATGAATTTGCCCAGGCTAGTCTTGAACCCCTGGTCTCAGGCAATCCTCTAGTCTTGGTCTCCCAAAGTGCTGGGATTGCAGGCTGAACCACTGCACCTGACCTGAAATCTATTTTCTGGTCTACCAGTCTCTCCAGAGCTTCACTTGTAGCCATAAGGAAAAAACCTACCTATTTCTTTATTTCTCTGACGCTCTCCTCAGTATGTTCTGAGTTTAGAGTGTAAATGTGTATTTTCAATCATTACCCTAAAACTCCTTGTCACACTAAAAAGGGTAAAAGTTTAATCATTTGAAAATTTATACTTTTTGATCTACCATTATTCTGAATATTTTTGAATACGAAGATTGCTTCAGTGAGGATGAGTCACACGTGTCAAAAGAACTAATTTGAAAATACAATACAATAAAAGAAAATAAAATTCAGGGAAGTAGATAGCTGACATTTGAGAAAGAGGAAAAGTAGATAAAGTGACAATTGCTGTGGTTTTATATATATATACTTTTCAGCTTTGGAGGTGGCTTTTCAGTGTAATTCACATTCCAATGCTTTGTAGTGTGTGTGTGTGTGTGTGTGTGTGTGTGTGTGTGTGTGTGTGTGTGTGTACACTTGTTGTGCGAACTATGTGAACATCTTTCTGTCAGGTCTGGTCACATTTATCATACTTCACTCAGGCTAAAATGTCAAGATATCATTCATACACCTAAACAAACCACTATTCTATTTTAAATGGGATAAAATAATCTGTGTGTTTTTGTTTTATGCTTCCTTCAGATACTCTGACATTGCTGAGGTATTTAGAGGTTTTTTCCTCTCTTGGTTCTTTATCATACTGACAGAACGAAAAATTTGGTACTGTAGGGGAGTAAACATTATTTTTGTCACCATTCTGAGCTTTGTAAATCTTTTTTCCCCCAACATATAAGAACATACCATTCCAAGTTTACTCATCATAGAAAAACAAGTTTCATATGAACTCTGCAACCTGTTAACTTTTTCCTATAAGAATTCACTGCATCAAATCTCAATAGGTGTCTTTTTTAGTGTTTTACAAAACAAATAAGGGAACAGAACTTTTAGAGTACATGAACATATCCTGTAATTAAAAGGGGACTATACCACCTTATTCTCCCTTTCATTTACAATACATAATTTTAAAATAATGCACAAAAAATAATTTGGACACAAGAAACAGTCAAAACTCTAAATTTTATATAATTTTAAAACTTTTATCCAGAAACAAAGTTGTTATGAGAAAAAAAATCTATGTAATTTGTTTTATTTTAGTGTGTTTTGGGACAAAACACAGATAATTACAAATCAAGTTTTGCCTAGTTCTATTAACATGATGTTTGAAGAATTATAGTGAAAAGTGTACTAGTCAAAGGTAATGTTTGGTGATGTCAGCAACACACTCTTGAATCTAAACATATCTACCAGGATAACAGATAATAGAGAGAGGGAGAGAGAGAGAGAGAGAGAGAGAGAGAGAGAGAGAGAGAGAGAGAGAGAGAGAGAATGTGCCACACTGAGGTTTGCTTAAATACTTAAGAGTTTCCACCCCTAAACCTCTATTTGGGAAGGTACAATCTATAAAATATAAACATAATAAGAAAAAATGAACAAAGTTTTCTGGACAAAATTCCTTCTTCTTAATTCCTTCTTCTTCTTCTTTTTTAAAAATTTAAATAAATTTGAGCATATCTTCAATTTTTTTAATATTTTTTATTATTGTTTTGTGGGGTACAGTTAAGGGTTAGTTATACAATTACATTTCATTCAGGCACCCTGTTGATAGGTGTTTCCCCATCCCCAGACAGATATTTGCTACTGTTAATCCCATCTCCCCCCCCCGCATAGTTCCCAGTACCATCAGTCATTTTCTTATAGTATTACATTGGATGTTCAAGATCCATTATTTGAGTGAGAACATGTGATACTTGGATCTTTGTTTCTGTGAGAGGTCACTCAGTATTATAGACTCTAGTTCCATCCAGGTTGCTGTGAAATTCATGATTTTGTTCTTCTTTATGGCTGCGTAGTATTCCATGATGTGTATGTACCACATTTTTTTAATCCAGTCCTCTTCTGATGGGCAGCATGGTTGTTTCCAGGTTCTTGCTATTGTGAACAACGCTGCGATAAACATACGTGTGCAGGTATCTTTTTTATAGAGTGATTTGAGTTCTTCAGGGTATATTCCCAGTAGGGGGATTGTGGGGTCATATGAAAGGTCAATTTTTAGAGCTTTTAGGAATCGCCACACTGCTTTCCACAGAGGTTGCACTAGTTTACACTCCCACCAACAGTGTAGAAGTGTTCCCTTTTCACCACACCCTCTCCAGCAGCTGTTATTTTTTGAGTTGTTGATAATTGCCATTCTGACTGGAGTTAGGTGGCATCTCAGTGTGGTTTTGATTTGCATCTCCCTGATGATTAGTGAGGGTGAGCATTTCTTCATGTGTTTGTTGGCTCAAACCATAAGAGCCTTAGAAAAGGAAGGAAATACCCTCATGGAAATTGGAACTGGCATCCAATTCCTGAACAAAACCCGAAACCCACAGGTCATAAGAGAGAAGATAGACAAGTGGGACCTTATTAAACTGACAGGCTTCTGCAAAGCCAAAGAAACCATCAAGAGAGCAGGGAGACAGCCTACAGACTGGGAAAACGTATTTGCCAACACCAGGTCTGACAAAGGCTTAACATCCTGGATCTACAAGGAACTCAAACGTGCTGAAAAGAAAAAAAACAAACAATCCCATTATAAAATGGGCAAAAGATATGAACAGACACTTCACAAAAGAAGACATCCGAGCAGCCATATCTTCAATTTTTAACAATGATACTGCTATCCATTCCAAGATACTTGTCCAGGATAATTTATTATTTCAGTGTTTCCCTGCCCATATTTATTCATTCACAATCCCATGCACACATTTAAAAACTAAAATCCCGAAGAAAAAACATCTGTTAACTGACAATATAATCTCTGTGGACACATTTTAACTAATCTTTATCTTATGGAAGTATAATAGTTTCCTGCCTCTCAACTTAACATGATTTTCAGGATCTGGATGTAGCAAGGAAGATTATGTGGAAGAGGACAGAAACCATTTTTATCACTGTAATTACCTCTGCTGCCTGTCTATGATTATTTCAATTTCCCTTTGCTGTTTCTTTGATTAAGTCTTCACTCCCTAATGCACTGCACTTTGGGTTCCTATTATTCCTGGTTGTTGTGCTGATTCTTCTGTGAAACTGCTGAAAAGGCAGTGTGAGGACTGACTGTTCTGAGACAGCATGGAGTCCAGGAACATCCAATTGGGAGTGGAAGATGGCACAGAGATTGCAGGAGTGCCACTTCCCATTTGAAGCTGTTTGAATCTACTTCTGGTAAACAGTAAACCAAGCACTCGCTCAAGTTGCAATTCCCATTTTTTGTATTCTTTTTCTTTTTTCTTCATCATAGTGAAAATTCTCTAGATTTTATTTTTAATATCAAATTACCTACATATTATTTCTCAATCATATTTTAACAAGACCTAAAAATGTGTAAAACTTACTTCTTTCATTTGAATGGTGAGTGAATCAATACATGAGATTTAGGGAGAGTGAATGTATATATTGAAGCATCAGAGTAAATTTTATTTTTTTTTTTGAGTCGGAGTCACACTGTAACCCAGGCTGGAGGGCAGTAGCATGCTGCTCACAATCACCACAGCCTCGACCTGCTGGGCTCAGGAAATCCTTTCTCCTCAGCCTTCCAAGTAGCTGAAACTACAGGCGTGTGTGATCACACCCAACTAATTTTTTGATTTATTGAAAAGATGAAGTCTCGTCAAGTTTTCTAGGTTGGTCTTGAACCCTTGGGCTCAGGCAATCCTCTCACCTCAGCCTCTCAAAGCACTGAGATTATAGACATGCACCACCGTGTCCAGCCTGAGCATCAGAGTAAATAAAAAGAGACATAGTTTTATTGCTGAAAGTTGAAATTAGGAATATATATATATATATATATATATAACCATGTATAGTCATATCCATTCATTTATTCTTCAAATACATATTTGTTTTCTGCTAGAAAACAAATACTGTTTGGCCATATGGCTTAGGGGATTCAGGATTAAGAGACGCAGTTTCTGATTCATAGTAGCTTACTGGCTTCTCCAAAAATTTGAAATAAACCCACAAGTACAACACAAAATGAGGTGATAAAGCTTTAGGGTTGAGTGTGCAGGTCTAGGGGTACACACGGGATAGTGTCTCCATCCAGAGGGACAGAAACATTTCCTAATGTAAGTTGTGTTTAAGCTCAGTCATGGGTAATAATTGTGGATTGAGAATAGCTAAACAAAGAAGAAAAGTGTGGGACAGGATGCAGCCTGGGTACACAAGGCACATAGAGGAAGACAGAGCTGTGAAGGAGCATGGTGTATTCAGGGGATTTAAAGTCCTTGTATGTGACTGATACATAGAGTGAAAGTAGGAAAGCCACCAGGCATGAAGGTAGGACTCTGGTCATGACAAATGCCCGAACCACAGTGTTTGAACATTTTATCCTCACACCAGTATATATAGAGGTTCGTAAGTTATAGATAGCTAGATAGGTAGAAACAGTAGATATAATAGATCATTTACAGATGATAGATTGAGCATAGGTAGATATATAGATAGATACAGCAACACGAATAAAGATGATAAGCATGATAAATCAGTAGAGGGATGGTAGGTGATTGATAGATGGTAGATCAATTGGCAATCAGTCTATCAATGCTACGTGAGACTTAGGTTGAAAGGTGAAAAATTAAAAAGATAGATATTATGTTAGGACTGTGTTCCTCTGTGTTGTCGATTCTATCATGCTGTGAGTATCTATTCAAGTCAGCCCAAAGCCCCTATCAGTGCTGTTCAGTAAGCTCTTCCAAGTTTGTCTAACTCAGTGAAGTATGTATGTGAACATAGTCGAGACACTAAAAGTAATTAAAGACATGAAATTATTTCTTTTACTTGCTAGCACCATAAACGAGTATTTTTCACATCAGAATAATTAATTTTGCACTTAAAACATAGGTTTGCAAAAAAAGGGCTGCCCAATAAGGTTGATGTTTGCATGAGCAATGGTGTGTTGACTCTTCAAAATCACCCCCCTGGCGAAAAACTTATTACTTTCTATCATAGGAGACATTAGGATGGAAGTGTTGGAGAAATCTTGTTCATGAGCTCAGTCAGCCCCTTCCGTTTTTCATTACTGTGTCCTCTTCTCCTAGTAATGAACCACAGGCTTCTTGTCGAAGGGCTCTGCCTGGTGTCCACTGCTACTACCTCAAAGTCCTCAGTTCACAGAGTAACATTTGCACTTGCACTAAAGTACATTCATCCATTCATCTATGGACTCCTTTATCTAAAGAATGAGAAATCACCAGATAAACTTAAATAACTGTTGAGTTGGGGATAGCAGCATAGGCAAAGTAACATGCATTGTGATTCTAACTGTTACAAAATTTTAAACAAAAACTATCCTTGAAATAATGCTTCTCTGCCCCAATCTGTTTTTCTTCATGTTAGGTCCCCTTAGAAGAAAGAGAGGAGGGAAGCACTGAGAGTTGTTGTATATCTTTTTGTCACCATCCATCCATTCACTCATCCTTCTATCCATCCATTCATTTTAAGGCATTCAGAAAAGATATGAAGTGTGTAGGCTATGAACTGGATGTTGGAGAGATGCTCTACTCTCTGCAAAGCCTCCTGTGCTATGTGTATCAAAGCTCAACTTTCCAAAAGTTGTTTTTTTTTCCCTTGAAGTCACAGAGCAACTGCTGGCATTTACTTACCTTCTGCACTATCAGTTTTCTCCTTGTTGGTTATGAAATTAATTTTCTTTATCTTGACACAAAGACCCAAAATATGACTTTTTTCCCCATAAGCACAGATGGTGAGGAGGCAGCAACACTTTCAATTTACCAAAAGGGGGGATACTATATTTAAACAGTATATTAATACATGATCATACAGCTGGACAGATTGTGTTCCTCAGAGAGAATGTTGCTGCTGCCTTTCTAAAATTTACTAGTGCCACCATAACATACTTAGTGGGAAAACATGACTAAAAGGAAAGAAGAGAAGGAAGGAGGGAGAAAGGGAGAGACAAAAAAAGGAAAAAAGACAAACCTATACTGAATAGACAACAAATCCAAGCAAGTATTTAAAGTGATTAAATCCTTAAAGATGCCAATGGAATGCCATTGATTGCCTGATCTCTTGGGGCAAAGAAGAAAAGAGAACATTCTAACTCATAACCAAATAAAAAAAAGTAAGGTTTAAAAAAATTGTCTTCAATTCCTGCATTTTTCCAAGATACATGTAAAGTACCTATAATGATGTACCTTATTATTAGGCAACACTTTTAAGCCATAACAAAATTTAATATTACATTTTACAATGTTGGAGTGTTGAAAAGACCAATAATTGAATATTGGAACTATAAAGCAGAAAGGGAGAATTTAAAAACCCACCAAAATTTTTTTTTAATTTTTATTATCTAGCCTAGGGGTACATTTCAAGGTTAGGTATATAAACATTGATCATGCAGGTACCCCTGTTAATGAAGTATGATCTTCCCTCCCCTAGTAGTTTCCCTCAGCTGCCAATCCCACCCCCCTTTAAAAATTACATTTAAATCAATTTAAATTTGTGTTATTTTAAGTGTGGTCCTTATCACTGATAATTTCTGCATTAGCCCATTGTGCATTGCTGGTATTTACTGTTCAAGATAATTCCTGTAGTCCTTATGAACTTACTAAAAATGCACAGAAACACATCAACTTGCAACACTATTTGTTCTATTTGCCAAAATGCTTGACTATCAGGTTTCCAAGACAAGAGCATATGTAACAAGCTGGGAGCTTTATTTTCAATTAGCTTCTAGCTAAATCCTTTCATTTATATTTCATTTTAATTGAACTAGGCCTTAATGAGGTAGTAGATTATTTCTGTTTAAGACAAACTACCAGAGAGATTTTTGGAAGCCTTTATGTCTTGAGCTCACAGAAGGAGCAAACTCTGTATGCAGTTATTCTAGTTTCTGAAATCAGATTTTGAGTGGTATTTTTTTCTAGAAATATGTCAAGTGTGTAGTTACTTGATACCAAATGTTACTTTTTAAAACATTTTTATGTAAAAAGTGCTTATTTTTTTAACAAGAGACAAGTTATATATAAATGTCTTCCCAAAATGAAATGAAGGGAACAAACTCAAAGTTTACAATTTTAATTACAGCAGAGCTATCTCTATTGATTTAATCAATCTATCTAGAAGAAACAGAGTTATGATTACACATTGAAATATTCCAAATGAAAGTTGCTTTAATAAATACAATTATGTTGTTTTTTAATGTATAATATAGGAATATGATTTTATTTATTCATACATATATTCACCTCTTAAATGAGCCATAGTTTTTAATTTTTACTGTGGATTTTATTAACCAAGACCTGTTGCACACAGGTTTGTTGTGTAATCATCCCAGTGTCCAAAGAACGTTTCTAAACTACCTATCCTCGTGTAACAATCAATAAACTAAGGACTTTTGAAAATGCCCTAAAAACATACTGCATTTTAAAATTCGTAATAAGCTGACATATTTACAAATGGCATTCTAAACCTGTCCATGCCTTTTCAGGTTAGCCACACACTACAAATGCTGATATGAGAGACTGAACTGGAAACAGTTCAATGCATTAAATCTTGGCTAGTTTTACTTTACATAGTCAGACATATGTATTTCTCCAAGGAACATAGATTTTTTTTTTTTTTTATGGTTTCATGATATAGTTAGTTTATATTGTGGCAACAAATGGTCCCCAAACTCTACTAGCAAAACCAGCTGTAGTCTGGGCATTGCGATATCGCAGGTGTCCTTCCTTGGAAGGATCAGCTTTGTTCATCATTACTGAAGTGTGTCTCCATGACTGCCTGAGAGGATGGAGGGCAGGCTGTCCACGTGACATTGGCAACTCATTGTACCTATTCAGCAAAGACCTGGGTCAGTTTCCCTCACATGGCAGAGGCCAAAGCAAGTTACATGGCCATGCCTACCATTCAAGGGTTAGATGTTTACTTTCCTTACATACCAGAAGGAGAGAAGTGCTATGTACCTGGGACCAGAAGTAGTGTCTGCCATAGGATTGTTCAAGCAGAAGGATAAACGAATATTCTAAGGAAAGGGAAGTGGGTTATACTTTATTTTTTTTAAGTTTTCCCCAAGCAACTGCATTTCATGTAAGACACAAATTAAGTTAAAAGTGAGTAAAATCAGTCATAATAGGCTAATGAAAATAAAGATGTGTGTATAATTTCTGAATTTCGAGGTCAATTTCTATGAGCCAATTAAGTTAAGGATATTTAGCTGCATATATCATTTTTATCATGCCTCCCATTGATAATACACCTATCTTTTTCTGTGATTACACAGAAAATATACACATAAAGTCTAGGACATTCTAGAAAAATCTTGTTAAGAAACTGAAGATCTATCCTACATGTACAATTGCAACAAATCAAAGAAATTGACATTTTGCAGTTAAAGTTTTCCTCCATGCTCTATATTTTCATGCTTTTTTGCACTAGGTAACCTTCCCGTATCTAAAACTAACAATTAGCTCATATGATTTCCAATATAAATGACCCAAAATTTGATACCTGGGGTAGAAAATATTAATGTTTCTGGATTTGGCAGGAGCTGGTCTTTGGAGAGACAGGTGATAAATGTAATTGTATTCTTATCCTTGCCAATCATAGCAGGGGATCTTAAACTAGATAGAATATATGCTTGTGCAAGGAATTGGCTTACTCAGCTGTATACTGTGCTTCAGTTTTTAGTGGTTTTCAGCACAGCTGTGCTGAGTAAACTAATAAGTTAACCGTATGCCACATTTCTCCTTAAGAGTCTATTTCTCAAAGTTGTGTCTGGGGATATATATATATATACATATATGAAGTCAGGCTTATATCACTAGATTAAAGTGGTCAGAATTGACGTTACTGTCACACAAATTACATGACACTGTACTGCACAGAAAAGGCAGTAACAGAGCTAAAGCTAGAAACAGTAACAGACCTAAAGCTAGAAACCTGGTCCAGTGAATTCGCTATTCCACAGTGTTTCTATGTTCCTGACTTTATTCTACTATTGAGTGGTTAACATTAATAAAATGTTAAAATTCCAGTTCGTGTAATAACAAATGGTAGTTTTAGTTATGGGCTAAGATAGCTCTTGCAATATGCGTTTACTTCAACAGCTAGGGAATGTACTGATAATCTGATGCTGGATGCCTTTGTATAACCTTAAGACTGCCAAAGGACATGATTTTGGCAGTTAAGGATTGCAGTTGTAGAGGTAACTGAGTCCTATCTCCTTCCACCATCACCTTTGACTTCTAGTAAACATTGCTTAAGGTTAATGTAACCCCATTTTCAGAAAAACAAAAGTAAAACAAAAGTTGAAGATTTCTAGGACCTGTGCAGAAAGGTGTGCTTGTTAATTGAATCAGATGAAAGTTGTGATGGATGATGACATTATTTGTAGACAAAAGGATTGAACACTCATAGAGACTTTTTGCTTGTCTACAATGAGGTGAGCATCACCCAGTACTTCTAAAATACCAAGACAAGATTTTCCTGTAATATGTAAAATTTCTAGTTCACAACTCTATACATGATTTAGAGATAACTGCTTCTTGTATATCTATTACTTTGAAAAAATTCTGTAATGATTTTATTAGTTTTCTGGGACTGCCATATCAACATACAATAGGATTGATGGCTTAAGTGTCGGAAACTTATCTTGAGAGATCTGGAGGCTGGAGGTCCAAGGTCAAGGTGTCTGCAGAGCTGGCTTCTATCCAGGACTAGAGCCTTGGTTTCCAGATTATCATCTTCTCCTGTGTCCCCTCAAAAGTTCTTTTCTCTTTGTAGGGACATCTTTGTTCTCTCTTTCTGTGTGTCCAAATTTTCTCGTTGTATTTATTTATTTATTTTATATTTTAGAAAGCAGGATTTATTGAGAGGACAGAAAAGCTCCCCCAGTGGGAGAGGACCTGAAGGGGTTGCCCAGTTTTCTTATTTTATAAAGACACCAGTTATATTGGATTAGGGTCCACCTTAAGGACCTTATTTTAACTTAATGACCTCTTAACAGGTCCTATCTCCAAGTGTGATGACATTTCCAAGCACTGGGAGTTAGCTCTTCAACGTATGAGTTATAGGGGACACATTTCAGCCCAATGTTTTCAGTTTTAGTAATGATAAATAATTAGCAAGCACTTACTGTGAGCAAGACACGTTCTAAGTGTTTGTGTGGATAACCTTTTAAAATCATACACATCTATAAGCTAGGTACTATAATTGCTATTTCACAAAAATAAGTATGAAGTTCTAAAAGTCCAGTCACTTGCTCAATTTCCTATATTATTTATTTATTTTTGAGTCAGATTTCACTCTGTCACTCAGGCTGGAGTACAGCGGTATGCTCAGAGTCACCACCATAACCCCAAACTCCTGGGCTCAGGTGATCCTTCCACCTCAGCCTTCCAAGTAGCTGGAACTACAGGGACGCACCACCATATCTGACTATTTTTTTTATTTATTGTAGAGTCAAGGTCTGCCCAAGTTGTCCAGGCTGGTCTCGAATCTGTGAACTCAGGCAATCCTCTTGTCTTGGCCTCCCAAAGTGCTGGGATTACAGACTGGCACCACCATGCCAGGCCAACTTCCCATATTCTTTTAACAAATATTTATGAGCCCTCACCATTCACTTAGAACAATTCTAGTAATTATAGATATATCAATTACAATCAGAGAAGTCCCCACTCTTGTGGTGTCTCAGTAGATAGTACGTATGAAGTAACCGCATAAATCCATGTCAGATGGCAATAAATACACAGAAGAAAAATAAATAAGATTGTGTGTGTCTGGGTGGTTAGAGAAGTTTGTTCTGATAAGGAATGTATGAGCTGAGACCTAAGTGAAGCAGGGCAGTGGGCCTTGCTGGCAGCCTCATGTGACGTGCACTCCAGGTAGTGCAGATGGCCAGTGAAGTCTGGAGGAGGAGCTTTCTTTGAGGGTTGTGGCAAACTGAGCAGAGGAGAAAGGCCCAAGGACAGAAGTTAGAGACGACCAGAGGCCCGGCTTGAGGAACACTCTGGATCAGTGGAAGGATTTCTACTGTTGCCTTCAATGACTTGCAGAGTGATTGAAGAGTTTTGAACACACTTGCCTTTGAGATAATCGCTGGAGGTATTATGATTATGTGGAAAACATGTAGAAAATGATTTTCATACCATTGGACAGATATGGTGAACAGCACCAGGTAGGGATTTTTGGAGAGTCTTGGTCAGACTCTGGGTATATATTGCAGGTAAAATTTACAGCATTTGCTGGTGAGTGTGAATAAGGGAGGAGCGAAGTTGGAATGGTTATTGATGGTTATTGATCTGAGCCAATAGACAAATGCATTTGTCTGGTCCTGTTTATGTCGTCTTCCCCATAAGTCTCATCTGGCATGTCTACTCCCATAACCCTGATCCACAATCTCATCACCACTTACCTGAATACTTATACCAGTGAAAGGACCCTACTTGTCATCTTTCCCTGCTCCAGGACACTATGGCAAGTCTTTAAGGGTTACTTACTAAAGCATAGCTCTCATGTGACAGTCACTGCCCCATTCAAATTCACTTGCTCTTTGAGGACTGGAAAAGCATTGCAGAGCTAAGACTAAAAACAGGGACTTGTGGCCAGGACTTAAAACCTTGAACCTTGCACAGAACTTTCACAACATGCATCACTGACACTTGCTGTGGCTCTCTGATGGATTTGTATTAAGATTGAATTAAACAATGCATTGAAAGTAAATAGCACAGTCTTATTTTGATTTTAATAAAAAAATATAATAAAACATTGTCTTTGAGATACAGGATGTCTGCTGTCCTGGATCTTTTAAGGAAGAAAATACCATGTACTATAGATTAATGCTTCTTTTTTATTTTTAAACTCGGGTCCAAGTAAATGGCTTAAAAGTTAACTAAAACAAAGATATATTTTCTCACTATATCAAAAAACTGGAAACAACTTAAAGTTCATTAATAGAAAACTATTAAAATAAATTTTCAGACTTATATAGAGAGGAATACCAGGCAAGCATCCAAAAACATGAGGTGGTAGAATGTGTACAAATACAGACAGATAACATGAAAGCATTGGAAAATTTAAAAAGTAAGTTACAATATAGAGTATATAGCCCTTTAGAGCTTGTTTTTGTTAACCAGAACAAAATTAAATAAGAGAAAACAGAACCTAAAAATGTCATACTGTTTTGCAAGCATATTAAAGACTAAGGGGCTTTGTACTTGCTTTTAATTCTATATCTTCTTTATTAACTAAGTTTGCTTTTTTCTCAAGCTTATATCACTTCTGTATCTAGAGTGGTTTTAAAAACAAAGAAAATAACTAGCCCATATACAGTTACCTCAAAAATTATATACAGTTTTGAGATTCAAACGCTTCGATTAATAGTTGATTTAGTTGTCAACATTAAGCTTAAGAGAGTTACGCAGTCAAATGTGAAGATTTCACAAATAGAGAAAATACTGCTAGTATAAAGAGCTCATGACAGAGTCAGAGGAAAGGATATTATACAAAATGATAGGTGTTTTATTACTTCCTTTAGTCAGCACCATAAAAAAATTTATGTTTACTTCTGATGTATCCATTTATTCATTTTTTTTCCACAAGAAAAAATAAATGTAATAGCAGTCTGTTTCCTTACTCTGCAATTTGAATATTTCAGCCTTGATAGGCTTGGCTGTCCTTTGGATTTATGATATGGCAGTGTCATGAATATCTGCACTGATATAATAAAACAAAATTTTAAAAAAATTCATAAGGGAAAGTCCACTTTAAAAACGTGTGTTTGTAGGTTGGTGTATCTATTTGGCTTGATGTATGAGCTTGCATTTGTACTCATTAAATATAACCTGGAGAGAATAAATTGCTAAAACTCTAATAGGAAACAAAAATAAAACCTTATGGCTGGGAATGCATTAAATGCATAGGGAAATGAAAGTTATATACATTTTATTATATTGCGCACAAGAAGATGCCATTCCATAATTAGGAAATGCCTGAGAGAACACACTTGTTAAGGAAGAAAGGGCACAAAATTAGAAATTACTGAGTTTTACAACTGTTTTAGTTGACTTTTGAAATGAATGAAAGTAAGTACTATAAGAAAGATACATTTTAGATGAGTACTACAAGATGCCATGTATGAATTTAACTGCCAAAGAAATGCCATGCTTAAACAGACATCATATGATTAAGAACACATGACCAATTCAACGGCAATCTGCTCGTGTCTGAAAATTAAACTCCGATTGAATTATTTGAACCCCTTTCCCAAACCAAAAGTAGGCCACACTCCAAAAACAAATAAATAAATAAAAACTGAAATTGACCATGTTTTATTCTCTGATAGAATTGTATTAGAGTTGCCCTTTCTGATGTCCTCTGGTCAGGGATTGAACAATAAGAGAGGCATATAGCACTATCTCCTCTGTTTTATTAGGCTTCACCCTCAGTATCTTATATCTTGGCTTTGACATATGAAATATTCAAATATATTTGATAAAACCCAAAATATTTGATGTAGGTAATCATTCAATTCTCTCACTAATTCTTTCCAAAAATATTAATTGGATCTACTTGTGCAATGAAGACACTAAGGTGGATGCAAAGATTGTTTGATTTTCATTATATAGAAAAAGAGATGGAATTTGGAGAGAGAAGATTTGAGTTCCTAGTCCTATTTTGTCTTTTGTTAGTTGGGGAAACTTGGGATTACTACTTTTTTTGTTCTGACCTTAATAATCAAAATATACATATTTGAGTGATTTTTAAATAGTACTATATTTATAGTAGTTCTTTATAGATTTTACACTTAGATTTATAGTTAAATCTTTAATTGAAAATACCATACAGATAGTAATTAGTACACAAAAAAGAACAGAAAATGTTCAAATTCTTAAGAAGAAAACCCATTTTACATGAACATAATTATGATATTTTGATGATATTATCTTACTGAAATGATATAAAATTGCAACTGTCTTGTCATGGTAACATATATGCAAATAAAGCTTACATAATCTTAACTCAAAGTGGATCATACATTTGTGTTTAACAGAGATTGTCAAATTCCTATTCAACATAAAGAAAGCCTGTAGATTTTTGTGTTTGTGCCTAGATGCTTGATTTAGATTGTCAGAATCATGAGGGCAGAAGCTTGTCTTGTTCATCACTTTTATTCCTACAGCAATTGAGATTTCAAGCAAGCTGAGATGTGGCAGAGGACAAAAATGAATTTTTTATTTTAAAACGTTCTTAAACAATCAAAGTATGATTCAGATTCTAAGGTTGAGAATAGCTTGCTAAGCTACATTCTTTTCCCATAGAACTCAAACCAAAGAAACCCAGTACATATAAATAAAGTTCGAGTACTACATGTAGTTTTTGTGCCAGTTGCTTCTTCATTATCTTATTTGATTATTACAAAAAAAATCTATTAGTGCAGTTATAATCTTATTTTCCACACTATGAACACTAAATCTTGGCGATGTGGAACAACTTTCTTAAGTTTACTTGGTCAACTCCTGTAATCATCCAAACTCCAAACATCCAACTCCAAAGCACTGATACTTTCACTGAGCTCTTTCCCTAGACAGACGTATTGAGAGGTCACATATAAAAAGCACGATAGAACACAACATGCAGTCTACAGGTTTAAACTCTCTATAAGGTCATCACATGACTCACTTCTCAGATTAATAGAGCTGCGAGAAGTAACTGTTCATTCTCCTAGTCAGTACAGGACCACCCACTCTCGTTGTCTTTGAAGAGAAGGCAGGAGTGAACCTAGGGTAAAGGGGAGGAAGAATGAAGAAGCTGTATAAGGAATGGACACCTGTGTCTACTGTTATGTAACTGATGAAAGAAAACCTTTACTGATCATCAGAAGTTAAACAAAAATGAAGGTATTACATCTTGTAAAGTATTTATACTGTTACTACTACAACTTATATTCTATTTCAAATCCTGTGTAAGATAGTTCTCCTAAGTTGTAAAATTCTTGAATTTATACCTGAGTAGCGACTTCCCACTGAGCCTAGGTAAATGCTGACAAGGATAGTTTATGTGCATATGAACATGAATATCTATGATGAAAAATGCTTAATCTTCATTTACCTCAAGGTTGGGAGTAAGACAAAGATAGAAGAAAGTGAGGCTCTTTTGAGACTTAGGCAAGATGCCATTTAAGACTCCAGCTCTAGGAAGGATTTGATAAAGAAATTCTTTAAGGTACTGCCCTATGTAGGAG
Organism: Carlito syrichta; assembly: GCF_000164805.1. Taxonomy (NCBI): domain Eukaryota; kingdom Metazoa; phylum Chordata; class Mammalia; order Primates; family Tarsiidae; genus Carlito; species Carlito syrichta. The sequence continues at coordinate 533,048 of NW_006994855.1, forward strand.
AAAACACTCCTTGGGGGGTGACTTCAGTGTCCTTTGTCAGTCACCTTTAGACTCTATGGCGGTATGGGACTGTGAAGATATGGAATGTCTATAATAGGACAGTTTGTTATTTGAAGTTCTGTAAGTGCTGCCAGGGCAATTACTCAGCTATACCATGTGAAATGCAGATATGATGTGATGCTCCTCTATTTGCTTATCTTCTCTCATGAACTCCATAAATTAATTCTATAGAAAAAAATCCAATATGTGCACTTACAAACTGAGAGGGCATAAGTGGTATGCCTAGTAATTTAAAACAAGTGAAATTTAATATAGGAAGAAGGCATGTAAGTTATAATATCAAGTTAATAGAAGTTCTTATTGTTAAATATTGCTTTGATCGTTAGCCTCTTATTTTCTCCAATAAAACAACATTGTAAAATATTTTAGTATATACAATCATACACAATAAGAAATATTAGGTGGGGACTGTGCGCCACAGGGATAGGTTATGCAACAAGATTCAGTGATGCCTGTTTATGTGTTTATTCATAACGTATTTATTGTGCATGTATTTTGCCTTTAGAACCGAGGGTACAGTTAAAAAAAAAAAAGACACACACACACACAACGCCTGACCCCCTTTTAGAATATGCTGTCTGGTGATAGATCCTATAAGTCAGTGGGTAATTTCAGTAGAGTGATTTTGTGGATCATAATTAAGGATGCCCAGGTGCCCTGGGCATAGGGTAAGAAATGGGCTTATTTATTTTGAGGGATTCTCAAAAGGCTTTCACTAGGACAGAAATTGAAAGACTGGATCTGAGGCAAAGCTAGGTAAGTGAGGAGGGCAAAGATTCCTGACAGATGTGAAATATGCTCAAAGGATCGGAAGTTGCTCATTGCTTGAAGTGTTCATTTCACTCAAGGGTATTTCTCCAGGTCATGCAGTGTTCTTCTGAAACTTTCTAAAGGTCTCTTGCCATGATCTGTGAAAATAACATGCAAGAAGAAATGGTTTGTGGGGAAGAGTAATTAATTAGAACAACCATAAGCATATTTTCCCTTAGGGCAAATAAACATTACATACATATTTCTACATACATCCACACACACCATCACTTCTTGTGGATAATTTGTGGGTAATTCATATCCTATACACTTCTGTTATCTGAGTGAAATAAAAAATATTTTTGAAAGTTTGCATTGTTTATTAAAATGCATTTCACTTTCTATGTTTATTTACAGTTTTAGGAGTCATTTTCACAACTATTAGTGAGTTTGGTGTTACATACCTTCATGCAAAGAATACAGTGTTTTCAAGGGATACTGTAGAGAAATTCTTATCTTTAAAATGATCTTAAATAATATAAACTCACAGGAATTAATATTACATATGCTTCATATAAAAGAATGATTATTACTGAGATAACAGAATAAATAATGAAGTTTAAATTTTCTTGAGTATACCCTTATAGTACGAAGTGTGTTTGACACTCCCACTCAGATGAAGTTGCACATGTTGCTTCTGTCTGGTGGCAGCAGCTTTTGAATGAGAAGGGAGGTAACAACATGTCAACACGTTGCTTGAAATTGGCTGTTTCGGACTTCAACCACAGTCACAATTTCTGAGAAGTTTTAAGTAACTTCATCTGTGAGTCCTGAGAAAAATGTCTTGATGCAGACATACTTTTCTATTGAAAAATAATTTTATTGAACTGATTTTTAAGATATGACTAATTCTATAGTTTATTATATCAACCTTTCCAATGAGCATTTCAATCTAAACACTTTGCTAATAATATTTTAATTTTCCTGTGTGTTGACTCAAGTAATTGTCTTAACTTGGAATGAATTGAGTCTGTCAATTCAAGTAATCATAAGTATAATGCTATTAACAATAAATTTAAGTAGATTTGGGGTTGTAAACTATGACATGTTTAAGAGGTATTTAATCACATTTAATACCTTTATTAGCATATGATTCTTTAAAAAGGCGAGAACTCAGCATTACAAATATCGCTGGTATGATTTAGGAATTTGCCTGATAGACTACTTCAAATGCTCTCAACATTGTCTGCTCTTTGTCTTTTCATTTTATTTCCCTTATACTCTTAGTCTATTTTCTGCTGCTGTAGCAAAATATCAGACTCATTTATAAATAACAGAAATTTATTTCCCATGATTCTGGCGCTGGGAAGTTCAAGATCAAAGCACTGGTAGAGTTGGTGTCTGGTGAGGGCTGCTCTCTGCTTCCAAGATGACTCCTTGTTACTGCGTCCTCTGGAGGGGAGGGATGCTCTGTCTTCATAAGGCAAAGAGTGAAATGGCAAGAGGTGGTGAACTTTCCATCAACCACTTTTATAAGGGCACCTAATCCCATTTACAAGAAAGCAGCACTCATGGCCTAATCATCTCTCCTAGGTCCCATGCTTCATACTGTCATATTGACAACACCAGACTTTTGGAGGATACGGATTCATCCCATGACATCTACTGTGTGTATTATTGGGACAATAGGCTAGATTATTGATACTGAAACATTTCATATTATGACACAAAATGTAACCATGTTTAGAAAGTATTGAATAGAATATTTTTTAATTTTATCTGAGCATTTTATGATTGATATAAATCTAGTATAATCCTTTACTTTTTAACACAATAAATAATTACATGCTTTAAATAGCCACATAATGGTTCATAGATAATTTAAACTGGTCATCATGAGTTCTCGTTACTATATTTAAAAAATTGGCTATATTTTAAATGTCTCAAAATTAATAGATTATTTATGTGCAATAAAGTTTAAGCGTCAGAAAAGTTTTTTTAGCAAAAAAGAATTTGACATTTATATCTAACTTGTAGTTCTAAATATACTTAAACTGGCAGAATGATTATTTTGGTCAAGAGATTATTTTTGAATTATAGCTATGAATAAATTACAGTGTTTTAATTTCAAGTATGTTTCAACTTTACAGGATTTTAATTTTGCATAAGTATATTTCTATGCTAACTGCATATAAGTGAGTTGCAACATGCTGCTTAAATATATAAATCATTATTTTCTCTGTTAAATTTTTGCTTCATCAAAGGTGGCGGCTATGTTGCATTCATCCCTGTGTCCAGTGGCTCACTTTACGGTTCGTGTATTTTAGGTTCCAGACATTAGCCTCAAGTTGTGATGAGTAAAAGAAAACAGACAAACCAAATACACACCTCCACTAGAACCTCATTTGGTGACCTGTGGTGACCATTCAATCACCTTTAATATCGTATTTACCACTCACTTTCTATTTAAGGTTAGGAAGTTACATTTCTTAGGAGCATCTGTAGGTGATGATTATATGAACAATATATATTTGCATATGCCTACAGATACATAAGTGTGTCTATATGCAAATATTAAAAATCTATATGCACGTACATGTCAGGATAATAAATGGAATGTTCTTGATGAATCTATGAAAGATATATCTTTAAAATAATGAATTTATTTCACTGAAATAGTGGGACTTGGTAAAGAAAGTAAAGGTTTATCAATATGAAATAATCTGACCCAGCTATCACTTTTCATTTTGCTTTCCCTTTTAAAGCAAAACTTCATAGTTCTTGTATAGTTCTTGTATAGATTGAAAATTGACTTTTTCGTGTTCATATTTCTATCATTTTACTAATAAGTATTGGATGAGGATATGCTTTATGCAATTAGCAAATGAGTAATGAAGTCAATGTGGATAGGCCAAAGAACAGGAGTAGAAAATTGTAGGCAAATGAGCATGAAATTGTAATCCAGGAGAAACACCTATATTTAGCTCTGAGATTTCCAGCAAAATAGTTAAGAAGGAAAAAAAAGCAAAACACTGTGAATTTCAAAGCTCATAAATACAAAAATAAATCATTTCCAAGATGTCCAGGTATTTCAGGATGTGGGGGAAAGGCAGTGTGTGATGTCTTTGGCTCTCTACAAACGTTGTTTCCTATGTAAGGTTCTTCAACTCAGGACTTGCCCGATATCAATGCAGAATCTCATTCAGAGGAATAATTTTTTAATATAATAAACATTTGAGGGTTGTTTGTATTTTTTTGCCATTGCTTAATGCAATTTATTTTATATTCTTGTTTAGTTTAACTATGTATATATATATGTATATCTATATATAATACTTTGTTTTATTATAAAGATGTGGAGCAAAGTTAGGAATAGGTACATAAGTAATGTATGTGCAGGTGAAGTTGGGCCTCTAACTGGTCCTCGATTCCCCGGTTTTAGGACTAGGTACCCTTTTTATTGTTACGTGACCCTCGCCTTCCTCCCTCCCGTGGCAGTAAACCACAACTGCCATTCCCTCACAGGGATAACTTACTTGAAATCATAGAAATAGAAAAGACATTAAGCATCACCAAGTCTAGTATTATTTACAAATGACCATTTTATTTTATGGCTTTGTTATCGTGCACAATTGCAACAGAAATTTTTCAGCACACATTTTAGTATATGTATGTCTGTAATCGCTTTTCTGACTATAAACACCTCATGAAGAGTGACCCATTCTGAATTCCAGTAACCTTCAATGTCCATGTCAATCCTATCATCCCTGGTGTTCTAGTTTTGTAGATAGCCACATTCAAGGGACTCTGCTGGAACTTGTACACCTGGGGATGATAGTTTGAATGTCTTACATCCTGTCCATGTGGAATATTGGTATTCACCAGCCAAGAGATACAATGTTGATAGAGAATAGCTTTCTGTAATTTTAGGCAATAGTAAAATATTCTCAGGTTTCATGATCCATTTTTAATATTAGTTTAGTACTCAGGTAAAATTCCAGGCCTAGGTCAGCATCTAACTCTACATTTGTTAATTTATGAACCATGGAGACTTTTTTGTTATTGTTGTAATATTGCAATAACTTTGGTGCCTAGACTTGGCTAAATAAAATTTAATGTAAAGAAAATTTTTAGACAATTTATGTAATTTTTTTTTTTTTTGAGTTGGAGTCTCACTCTGTCGCCCAGACTAGAGTGCAGTAGCCGCTCCCGGCTACCGCAGCTTCGATCTGCTGGGACTCTGGTGATGCTTCCGCCTCAGCCTTCCAAGTAGCTGGAATTACAGGCATACGCTACCACTCCTGGCTAATTTTTTATTTATGGTAGAGATGAGTTCTCACCAAGTTGCCCAGGCAAGTCTCAAACCCGCGGGCTCAGGCAATCCACTCACCTCAGCCTCCCAAGGTGCGGGGTTACAGGCTGAGCCACCGAGCCCGGCTGTAAATTTTTTTATTAGGGCTTATGACTACACAGTTTCCAAAGGAGGATGATCTGTTTTCCGAAATTATTGAGTAGGGAAGCACTTGAGTATCACATGAACTTTCTCTTTCTAGATAACTCTCTTCAGTCTTCATATCTCGATGAGTAAGAAAGAAAACATACTCTGCAGGTTGAATAAAACCATATTCATTGACAATTGATCTAAAATAAATGAATGCCATCATTTGTGCTCCAATGCCTGCTAATTTTTATCATGATGATACTTTTTTTTAAAAGGGCTGTGTTATGTTTATTAGTTGCCCATTACATGCGGGTGTTAGGGACAAGTTCTTAATTTGGTATTAGCCTATGTTCTTGTAATCCTAATGTGCTAAAATTCCATTTAGCTTTATAATTATGGTCATACATGGAGCTGCCTCAAAGTGCTCCCAGGGAGAGTACTCTACTTTCTTTTATAAAAACATTTTTATGCCCTGAGTTATCTTCCTGACTTCATCAGACGCCTGCTGAAGTACCACCTGTCCTCTTGGCAGCTGAACATGATTGGAAGTGCTGGCTTTGCCTTTCCAGGGCAAATCTAGTGTATTCTATGAACAAGTGTCAACAGGTGTGGCTCTTGCAAGGAGCTGGACCAGGGATGGGGACTGGCAGAAGAGAAGATGTTCTCATAGAAGAGATGACACTTGTAGTTTTATACAGACTCCCCGTGAAGATTAATTCCTGCCTGGAACCTACAGTTTGCTGAAAGGATCTAACCAACTTTGAAATAGGCAGGATGCCATTCTGACAGATGGGTCTCCATGTGGCCAAGAAGCCAAGTATTCTATGCATCAAGTGTCTCTGCTAAAAGTTTGAGTCTCTGCCAGGAATATCCAAATGGATGTCTGTCTCCAAACCCGGTCAGGATGTTTGTGGCAGGATGCTCTCCCTCAATCCACTGCTGCCAGGAATGGACGTTCCATCCTTTATAGATCTAGGTGGGAAAACTTGGGAACTGCTAGCCCAGAGTTAAGCTGGATTTGATAATCATTCAGTTGTTTCTGCATCCATCCTGTACTGGAGACACAAATTCATGACATTTCCGAGCTGCACTCTTGCCAGGAGTGCTCTTCCATGGAAATTCAAGAAAACACACACACACACACACACACACACACACACACACGCCTGTTCTGAGGAAAGGGAGACTGCACAAAGTACAGTAGGCAGACATGTTTCCTCTCTGTATTTGACAACTTAGTAACTGAAATATGTATCAGAATCTGTTACGGTAAACTCTATGTAATACATTATATCAACAAATGACTTACCGTTACAACAAATCTATGTAGGAAAATATGCTTCTGGAGAATGAGGTGAGGAGGGGCTATGTCCATGAATTAGATTGTTTGTGTTAGATTTTTCTTTATACACACACAAACACACACACACACACACACACACACACACACACACACACACACACACCTTACATGTGCATTACATATAAATATGTAGGTACGTGTTTGCAAATATATGTGTTTATCCTAGATATGACATGATGGTGAACATACAGATTTCATTTTCTCCATTCTTCACCCATAATGGATAAGACGTGATTTGGCACAACAATCTTATCAGATGTGAGAAACTGAATGTGCTTTTAGAATCTGTATCAGAATGAAGTACAGTGGCTATTGCCCCATGATTTTACATGAAGCAGAGCGTGTATCATCATCATCTGTGTTGGATAAGATGCTGTTTTCCTGTTTTTTATGACTGGGGAATATTCCGTTCTTTCTTGTGACTTCAGTGAGTGAATATGAAACAGTGATTGATCACGGTCACAGGATGTCCCCAGGCCTATTCTACAGAATTTCCTTATGTTGTAGTTATGTGTTAATTCACCTGGGAGGTTACATAAACTGAAAAAAGGTGCTAAGCTCTTGAGCATAAAAATATCTAGTTTTTATTACTTCTCACCTTTTCAGAGTTCAGTGTTAAGAATTGGTGTCTAAACAGAAGATCTTGCTAGAAAATTTTGCAAAATTCTATTTCCATTTTCCAATTTCTTAAAATAAAATGTTTATCTTCCTTCCACCCTCTACGCTTTGATATGCATCACCTATATATTTTAATATAAAATATCACACCTGTAGCACTGTGGAGTTTCATAATTTTATTTTATTTTTCTTTCAATGTGCTTTGCAGGAAGAAGCTATGCAGGGAATTCAACTCAAATTAATCATCCATAGCTTTAAAATATTTTTCCCTGCCTAATTTAGGTAACATATTATCATGTGTTTCTAAAGGAAATGTATTTAAGAAAATGCAGAATCACACCTTACATCTGAAGTCATAATTATTGAGTTTATAGTTTAAAATCTTAATTGGATTTAATTAATTAGGGCCCTATTTTTATAGATTCCTCTGATAATCACATTAATTAAGAAGAATGCATAGTAATTGACTTCTTTCCAAACAATAATACCCCTTACAGCTGCTGACTCACTGGAAAGACTCTTCTAGTTATGAAACCCCAAAGAATATGGTAGTAAGATTGGCATGCCATTTGTCAGTACGTAGGCAATTCTGGTAACATGTCCCCCACTTACAGATTTGTCAGTGGTCCTATCTAAGATTAATTACAGTCAGGAAAATTCTGAACATGGAATTCTAATCTGCAGAATACATCTGATGGGCAAGAAACTCGGTCTTAGCCCCGCAACAAATGATGTAAAACATGTGGGTTGGAGAATTATTAAATGAGCTGTAGATGCATGGGTTGGTGACATGGTCCTGTAGATTTTTTTTGAGGGTGAAGTTTTTGTTTATATTTATTTTATTTTATTTTATTTTTGAGTTGGAGTCTCACTCAGTCGCCCCTCCTGGAGTGCAATGGCTGCTCCCGGCCACCCCAGCCTCGACCTGCTGGGCTTCGGTGATCCTTCCACCTCAGCCTTCCAAGTAACTGGAACTACAGGCACGCGCTACCATGCCCAGCTAATTTTTGATTTTGTAGAGATGAGGTCTCACCAAGTTGCCCAGGAGGGTCTCAAACCCACAGGCTCAGGCAATCCACTCACCTCAGCCTCCCAAGGCGTGGGATTACAGGCTGAGCCACCGAGCCCAGATTTCTGAGGTAGTTTTCATTTCCTATTTGATGTGGATAGACAATGAGTTATTAATAACATTCAGTAAAGAAATCTTCAGTGAATTTCTATTCAAGCACTATACTAAGAATTAGGGAAACAATAAATTAAAAAAAAATGGATCTACCCTCCAGAAGTATTTCTAGGAAGAGAGGCAATTCTGTTAACACATATTGACAGTTATTGCAACAACCTATGACAAGTGCAGAAGTAGAACTCACACATTTGTGGTGCTACAGAAAAAGAAACTAATATCATCGGAGGGAGTTGGGGTTGCACCCCAATGAAATGATATTTGAAAGATCCACTGTCCTATGCCCAGGCTGAACTATCTACTCTTTTCTTTGTTCTGCTCCTTCTCATGATTATTTTAAAGTAGCAGGTGATTTTGCATCATCTGTACCTACAAAACTTTCAAACTCATGGAAAGTTGACCATAGTCGTCCTGCTTCTCTTGGGAAAAAAAGGAAGGAGGGAACGAGGGGGAGGGAGGGAGGGAAGGAGGGGGAGAGAGGGAGGAGAGAGAGAGAGAGAGATGGGGAAAATGTGCTAAATTTTTTGGTACCTGATCCCTGATCGAAGTGTATAGCAAATACATAGCAGGAAGCAAAGAAAATTTGAGTTTTAAAAATAGCAAGGAAGGCTGTGGAAAGTGTTGAGTCCAGACTGCCACAATGAAGGCACGGAACATAAGGTTCACAAGAGTCATGGATTCTTGGTGTGAAGGCTGCAGAATCTTGTTTGTTGTGTTGAAAGAGTTTTCTAGAAACACTCTCTTCTTGTCTTCACCTCCATTCCTTAACAAGCCTTTTCTACTATGGCATTAAACTATACAACGCCACAGCAAGAGTTCTTGAAAAAAAAATAGCAGAAAATTATTTCCTAATATAATAACATTTTCCCTCTTCTTTTCTTAGACTCCATTCCCACAACGTCATTTTGGTACAATCAACTGCCTTCACATGTTCTTGCCACTGATGTCAGTGTTCATTCTGAAAGCACACTTTGCTGGGTGAGAGAAATTTTCCAACTTTAAGCATTTTTTTTTGAGTTATGTCGAGTACCAGGAAAGTACAAAGTCTGAAATTGGAAAGAATTGGAATTTAGATTCCCCTCCCCCCCTTAAGAAACGTGACCACAAAAACACCAAAGGAATGTATACTTCTCATGAAGAAATTACTAAACTGAACTTTCTGGGGTGGGGGTGAGGAGTTTAACATAGTGTTGGCAAAAATATGTTGCCATAAAATACTTGAGTTGAATAATTTCTTGATGAACTTTTCATAACCCCCATAGAAGGTACTGTCAAATTTACTTAAAGAGAAGTGAGGACATATCCTGAGTTTTAACGAGTAACTTCAAATTAGTAGTGAATTTTGGTGAAGAAATCCACCACATAATTTGCCAGCACCTTACTAGTACTGATTCATTTCCAGGGCGGTTATGGGAGCCTGTGATTTCAGCTCATGTACACAGACTTTGAAGGAGTTATTTAATCTACAAATTGTATAAACATTACCTCACAGCAACTCAAAATGCTTGTCAGAAGGGCTCTGAAATCCCTGGAGGCAGGTATAGGGCAGGTGTTAGTAAAGATTTGCACTGACTTTATATTAAGGAAAATTACTAAGGGATGTTAATAACTCTAAGGCATAGACTTACACATTAATCACAAAATATTGTGAAAGCATGTTCGTGGGACCTGGGTAAATATGCTGTGTCAGAGACCAAGGGAATTATCTAACAAATTTGTGGAACAACCAACAGAATGTTCTCTGGTGACTTGTGAGTCTTTCTCTCTCTCTCTCCTCCCCTTCTTTCCTCCCTTCCCCCCCTCCATCCTTCCTCCCTTCATTTCTTTCTGTCTCTTTTTTTAAGTAGGAGTCTCACATCTCACTCTGTCACCTAGGCTGGAGTGCAGTGGCACGATCATATTTCACTGCAACTTCTGCATCCTGGGCTGGAGCAATACTTCTGCCTTGACCTTCCTTTTGTTTTCTAACAACTGTTTTCCATTTATCTTTGAAAATTATTATTAATTGTTCATGGTTGCAAGTATTATTGAAATACATAATCCCATTTAGTAGTAGTAAGAGTTCTGTGAAGTTAGGATTGCTCTATTGTTTATTTTACAGGTAAAGAAGCTGAGGTCTGGAGTAGTTATATATCTTACCTAATGTCCTACTTGCAGTAATTGGTGCTTAAGGGACTTGAACTTGGGACTTTTTCGTTCAGGATGTTAAGCTTTTAGTCATTTTGCCTGACTTTTAACAGTGGGGGCGTTCTTTTGGCTTCTATAGCAGAAATCAATATACAAGGTACATCACAGAATAAAGAATAATTTATTCTTACAATAGAGCCATATTTTTCACTAGAAAGAAGTCAAAGAAAATAGTACTTGAAAGGGTAGAAGCACAGGAACTTTTTTCTCTCACACATGCAAAAAGTAACATCTTGACTAGCTTGTTGGGTACCAAACATAAAATATGATCTTCTTGGACCGCTTTGTTAAAGTGTAACATCATGATGACATTTTAAGGAATAAAGATGAATTGTCTTGAATAGGTTCAATTGTACTTCATTTAGTAGGAAAACCACGAGAAAAATACCTGCAAATGAAATCAATTTCTACATTGAGTCCTGCTGTGGAACCGAAGGTGGATTCAAAAGAGAAACACAAAATGTAATAGCTACTTTAGAAAGGCAAACTTTAAAATATTGATAAGAAAATTTGAAAAAAGAAAAGAAAATATAAAACAAGCTAAGTGAAATAATGTAAAAGGATGTGTTATTTTACTACTAAAGCATTAATAAACACTCGCCCTGGTCCTTTAAGTTGCTAGGCCAGGGTCACCTCTATTAACCCCCTTGACTTCTAAATGTATCCACAATAACCTAAGCTACACGCAGGAATGTGTTTTCAACTAAAATATTACTTCATAAACCAAACACACAGAAAGTGTTCATTTAATAAAGTGTATTTTTATTTTGTTAGTACTTACTTGGAAAATGGCTAAGGAAGTGCTCTCTGAAAAACTTAGGCAGCAAACAGTTCCTTCAGCTAGTCAAGGGGTCACTTTATAGACATGGGTTTTCTCATAGTAAATTTCCTTTTAAGAGGAGAGTGCCAATCCCTCAACTGTGGGAAACTGCTAGGGGAGGGAGGGGCACACTTCATCAACAAGGGTACTTCCATAATCAACATTTGTATACCTAACCCTGAATTGTACTCCACATCTTTAAAATAAAATAAAAAATAAAAAAGGAGGCGAGTGCACGTAGTATCTAGAAACCTACCACATACTCTATCAGGATAATTTGCTTATCAGTTAGGATCTAAGGTGAGAGAGGGCTGACAATATCATACAGTATATTTTTCAACATACTATTTTCTTTTCATTATGATTTTCCTTATTTCCATAGCTTCAGGGGTACAAAGGGTTTTTGGTTACATGAGTGTATTGGACATATAGTGGGGAAGAAGCCTGGGCCTTAAGTATACTGGTGTGCATTTAACCTGAGAGGAAATTTTTCATCTCTTACTTCCCTTTCACCCTCTCCCATCTGGGTCTTCAATGTCCATTGTTCTGTTCCATATGTCTGAAAAATAAAAAGAAAATGTTATGTGAGTGTGGAGATTTCTCAAATAACTTAAACAATTTACCAGATCACACTTTCCCCCAAAATTACGTTTTTCTGAGAATATTTAAAGGCAGGAAGAATTAATGAAGGGTTGGGAGATGAGGAACTGAGAAAAAGAATGAGAAGAAGTAGTGAGAATAATAATGCAAGTGATAATAGGTTTTTTTAAATTATTATTTAGAGAGTTAGGGACAATATGGATCAATGGAAATAAAGCAGATCCTGCTTAAGAATGTCTAAAGCAGAAGGTGGAATTCTTTCACTATGTATATCTATATATATATTTTTTTACAAATCTCTATATTTCCATCTATGTATCTAATAGTATAATGAGAAGAAATTGTAACCTTTATGAAATTATTTGATGGAGTACCGAAGTAAACAGTTATCTGTTAGACTCCAGGTACTCTAATCTTCAGCAAATGACTGAAAATATCTGGATAGTGTGTTACTTCTAGGTGACATAAAGCCTGAATCAAAATCACTGATGAGATATCAAATATAACTTTTTTTTCAGAGATGTATTCAAATAGTACTCCCAGGACTTCATTCCTTATGACATTTAAAAGCTGAGTGTATAGAACACTAAAAATATACTACAGGGAACAATTGTATGCGGCAGAAAAAATGTTCAAGAGATTCAAAAGGTCCCTGCTATTTTTAATTTCTACTCTCGCACTACCTTAGAGTGAGTAATACCTTTGCAAATTCTACTATGTTGTTGAAGCAGTGGCAGCATTCCTTGGCCCAAAGAAGCCCTGGACAATATTCTAGAAAATGTTTTGCATGATTCTTTTCTTTGGAAAGTAAATGTCTTCAGTAAGGAAAGATAGCAATTTTAGACAATTGCTGATATGGATCTTTATGTCAAACTTTCTGTTATGTGTACTGTAACTATCCAAAATAATTGCTACACTTTTTGTGTAAAATGTATTTTTTTCCAAAAAATGTTTGTTTAAGACTACGTTTACCAGTGCTACCTTCTTTTATTCTAGTCTCCCTCACTGCTTATCAAGAATAAATCTACAATGTTTTGGAACTTCTGGTTGACTTACATCGTGGAGTACCTCAGTGCTAACTCATATATGTATTTGTTTAATGACATACTCTTATTCAATACTTTATCCCCATGTGTCCACAGAGAGACCACGAGGGACCTAGCAAAGGTATTAGCTCTGAGTCAGGACTACAGGGCTCCACCAGATGCTTGACTTTGGGCATGTCCCTTACCTCTTTAAATAAACAGCATTTTTATTTGTAAAATGCAGTTTATACTTTACTTGCCAGAATATTTTGAAAGAGATAAAAATCTGAAACTCAAGTCTTTTAAATTCTTGAGATGTTAGAAATTATTGTCGCTTGGGAAATACATTTGCTTTACTTTTATTGTTTCCAAAATTGGCAATGTAACAGTTATCAAAGACCGGAGCTTGCTATGATGGCTAAATTTCATTGATTGTTAATTATCATCATTTGACTTGAATTCAGAGGTTCCAAGTAGATGAAGTCTGCCCCCAGTCTCTCTTACCCCAGAAGCCATTCCAACATACATCACACTGAAAGAGGGCCTCTCCTCATGATTCTGTCTCATGTGAAGTCCTTTCTCTAATCTTACATAGATACCTGTCCTCCGAAGGGTTACTATAAGACAAACAATGAAGCAATATAATTTCTTGTTTCTGGGAATGTTTATCTGAGTCTTAATGGCAAATAAATAGGCTGCAGGAAATGCATCTCTATTGGAAACATCGGTGCAGCTGGTGTAGTTGGATGAAGAGGCAGGAAGGGCTTCCTGGCCATGGAAAGAAGGACAGCTGACCTGAAACCAGATCACACTGCTGAGCTGACTCCAATTACGTCTCCTTTTCTCCACTGTGGACTTCTAGCTGCTCATGTGTGTTGTTCTTTGGAACTGAAGGCCCTATTAGTTCGTTTTGGTACAAAAAATGTTTGAGGAACAAAAGGTATTTAGCCCTGTGTAACTCACCTTAAAGGGGAAAGTTTCCAATCAAAGTTTACTTCCCAATGTATTATCATGTAACATGCTGATGTTAACAGATATTTTTAATTGCCGTCAGGTAGAACTGTGCTGCTGTTACATATGTTTCCTGTTTGAGTGTTTATGTCATTTTAAACAAAATAGCTCATAAATAATTAAAGATACACATTTTTATAATTAGTGCGTGCTTTAAGACAGTATCATTCTCAAAGGGAAAAACGTCACTTGAGTGCATGGACAAAGCTTAAAACATGTGACACTTCATGAATTAAACCCACAGATGTACACTTAAGAGTCACATGTCAAAGATGGAAATTTTTAGCCATACAGAGATTGTTAAACGGAAATCAAAAGGGTCAGTTGCAATTCACTCCAGGGAATCAAGATGACACCCTGAGCCAGGCTTCGGGTGCCGGTTGGTCAGAGAAAACAATATTTTTAAATTCAATCATGCCTGCTCCTGTGGGAAGATTGCATCAAAGTCTAAGCAGGTCTGAAGTAATGGCAAGATCTCCATGCCTGGTGTTCAGTCTAGTCCTTGTATTAGGCTGCCCATGTGGGCCGGGGGCGGCATTTCAAATGACAGCTACAGTTTTAGAGAGTCGATAATTACGGCAAGCTATGAATGACAGAAATTACCGCAGTTACTGTTTTCTTTTTTTGCCTCTGCTGACTGTTTCACATCCATTATAATTTCCTTTTATAGGTTTCATAGTTATCTGCAGTTAATTAACACCAATAAATGATTGAAAATGTTATACAGTATTTTCATTGCGTTTTTATCTTTCTGGCTTCTTTCTTTAGGAAAATAGCGCTCCTAATGTTTTAGTGACTATTGCTACCATTGAAATTAAAATCAATGTTGGCATTTTATTTTAACGTAACATAATGTTGACTCTTTGGTTTCAATTTATATGCTTTGGACTATAGATATTTTTGAAGCGTCTTTAGATGAAATGTAAATACTATGGGGATGGCCATGGAATTGTATATACTAACCTCATTTGGTATTAATTTCCTGTGATAATGTGAGCAAAAGTGTATATTGTGATATTTCTGTAAGAAATTAGCATAGGTCTTTTTGATAAGTTTTTTTGTGTGTGTGTGTGTAGGAAAATTGGTTGTTGAAATTTTGTTTAAGTGAGTCAAAATTTGACATGTCAATTGTTTTGGAGATTTAGATGCCATTTAATATTTTTCTCAATAAGATAGATTTTTTCATTAGTTTGGTCTATTTCATAACATAGTCTTTTTCATTCTAATTTTATTTTAGAGACTGAATCTCACTCTGTCTCCCAGGCTGAAGGACAGTGGAGCAAAGCTCACTACAGCCTCAAACACCTGAGTGCAAGTTATCCTCCCACCTCAGCCTCCTGAGTAGCTGGGACTAGAGGAACATGCCACTATGCCTACCTATTTTTTTGTTTTGTTTTTGTTGAGGCAAGTCTCCCTGTGTTTTCTAGACTGGTCTCGAACTCGCGGCCTCAAGCAATCCTTCAGCGATGACCTCCCAAGTGTTGAGATTACAGGTGTGAGTCATCAAGCTGCCCCACAAAATTTTCTTATATATTTTTTTTTCTAATTCGTGATAATTTTTGGAAGATTATTACAATTCCTTAAATGCCATTAGAGAATGCTTGTTTTTTATTTTTTCACAAGTGCCAAAATTTAATTAACAATGCATTCCAGCTTTATTTTTCACAAAAATGCACAATAGAAAAATGATTATTCTTCTGTATTATTCAAGCTGGTGAAATTTCTGAAAAAATGAAATATGTCTTTTTTTCCCCTTTCTGTTTTCGCCTCTCTCACTCTTATTTTTTCTCTTTGTCTTTGTATTGGCAACACCACTGGGTGCTATAAAATTTACAGTATTTTGTAGAATTTATATTTACTGATGAAAATTACATGTATAACTTGTTTACGAACCAACAGTAACAACAAAAATTGAATTTTATATTTTTTAAATATTCAAATTGCGTGTATACTGATTGCATAAATGTGTGCACTAAAAATAGGTGAAGATAAAAATGTGTCCAACAATAGAGCAAAAGTAGGTTCGTATCAATGAAATACTGTATAGCTCTATACATTAGGTATAAAACAGTCATTAATTTTTATCATTAAGTATAAAATAAAATGTGCTAAATATGTTTATGGTAGTCTATTGCTTTTGGAAAATATACATGTAATGTGTATGCATGTAAATATGGGACAATAAAAAGTAGATTATAATAAAAATAAAAATAGGTAAATGTATACATATATTGATGAGAGAATACAGATGAAACTAGTATCTGTATTTCCTGTCTGATCTGGTATGCTACAGAAGTGAGACGTAGACACATAATCCATCTGTATATTTTGATATATGCTGATTTTTGCATCATGTGGATATATTACTCATTCAAAAGTAAGTTCATTAAGTTAAGTATGCTTCATAAAGATTATAAAAAGGCAAACAGATACCTGGAATGTTGCATTGATCAAAGGTTGGTAGTATTTAATTAATTCAAAGAAGAAATTGACTGAAGTGTTTCATATAAAATGTGATCTTAAGGTGCTATTTATTTTAAAAATCACATTGTTTAATTATTTCTGAAAAGAGAGTATTTTCCTCATTAATAAGTGAAAAAAATGAAAATCAAAAATATATATATATATATTCCCTAACGTAGGTCCAGATAACCCTAGCTATGGTGTGCTTGGCGTAGGTCTGTATTTCCTTACATATGCCTCTTAAATGTTGTTCAAAGTTGATGTATGGTTTTTGTAGTTGATCTCTCTTTGTAAAGATCAATTTGTGACCAACAATTTTTTTAATACATTTAGGTAAAGTACAAGTGTCTCCATGGCTGGAGTGAAGTGTCTGCTCTGTTCTATGAGACCACTTGCACAGATTTACCTGATTTCTTTGAGAATGTGAATGAATGTGTAATCAACATTGCACTTTTCTACAAGGAAGATACGTCTTCTTCCCATTCATTTGCTTCTGTGCAATATGAATGCCAGTATGTGCAGCAACAGTTGTATTTTAAGAAGCTTTGAGAACACTCTTGTTTTAAATTACAAATATAATTAATATGGAAAGAAGAGCTAATCAGTGTCAGAAATAGTACAGAAATTATTGCATTTTTCTTTATTTTTTTTAGTGGGGAGAGCATATGAATCCCTACAAAGGTAATTTTAAGCTAACAAATATAGAAGACAATAATTGATGTAGTTTTAATTAGAAATAATTCTTAACTATCTATTAAATTGCATGAAAACTAAAATAAGAGTCAATGAATGAATTTCAAATATGGAAATATATTCTACTATAATATTCTATAGGTTACTATACTTGTAATATCATTATACTTGAAATTTTCTGTTCAGAGTATATCAATGAGGATTAAAAAAATAAAAAAAACTTACAAGTATATTTTTGTTTTCTAGAGGTAAAAGGAATAAATTTTGAGGAAGGACTTGAAATACAGCTATTCTTATGAAATAAAGGAGATTGAACTATATCAACCTCATCAATCTTATCAAATTTTTTTTTATTTATCTTAAAAAAATTTTTTTTGTAAAGATGAGGTCTCAGTGTATTGCTTAGGCTGGTTTCTCACTCCTGGCCTCAAGTAATCCTCCCTCCTTGGCTTTCCAAAGCACTGGGATTATAGACATAAGTCACCAAGCCTGGTCAACCTTTGGTTCAAGAAATAATTTATTAGACCAAATGATGCCGTGAAAGTACTTTTTGTCTAATATTGACAATTGTATACTATTTCCCCAAATAAACTTGAATTGTATCAACTTCATATGACCTCATATTGATAATAATCTTATATGTAAAACATCCATGTCCTTTATTTTCAAATAATATGGTGAATCATCCACATATATTTATTAAGGGTGTAGCATGTGACAGGCACTGTATGAGACACTTAGGATACATAGGGAGCCGTAACCAACGTAGCACCTGCCCTTGTGGTGACTGCGCTCTTCTGAAGAATGCGTGCATTAACCACATAGTGATAAAGAACAAGACACATAAGTGCTAATCTGTCCAGTTTGGCCTAGACAGAAAAGTCAGTGAATTCTGTTCAGAGAACTTGCTTCCTGAGCTGAAAATGGAAAGATGCATTAACTCGGTGAGCAGAAGAGAGGATCAGACTCTCTGAGCACCCAACCACACTTGCAAAGCATGTCAACCAAGAGCATGGAGGGCATAGAACCTGAGTGAACAGTCTAGGGGCAAGAAATGGGAACCAGGGATGCTGGAAAGAAGATGAATTGAAAAGGTAGCAGAAGGAGGATCATGAGGATTGCCAGCCGAGCTGCATAAAAATGATCAGGGACTGGCAGACTAGACAGAAATAATAACAGCTTGGCTTAAGGTGAAGAGAATGGGTGAGAAGAGAGATAAACCAGAGTGATACTTAGTAGGCAAAATTGACAGAGCTTGGTGATAAGATAAGGTGCAGAAGCATGTGAAAGGAGGGTTGTCAAGGACAAAGTCAGCATTCCTGTCATGAGCATTCACAAATAGTGTAACTCTTCGTGGAGGTGGGAGACACAGGAGGGAGATGGGCTGCACATGCTGATTTTAAAATTCCAAAAGAAGGTAGCACATTCACAAGTGGAGATCATAGGGAAGGAGGAGACCGAGGCACCCATAGTTGTATGATCTTCAAATCACTGTCTGTGGGAGAATGGAACATGGTGGGATATGTCTAAAAGAAAAGAAGAGTATAGTGAGGAAGACAACATGGCAAAGGATCAGTAGGGGAGACTTCAGAGGAAGCAGAAGGAGTTAGCAGAGATGTAAGAGGAAAGACAGAAATCTGTTGCATTATAAAAAAAGAGACTATTTTTAAAGATAAAGAAATGTTGTTTAGAGTACGAATAAGCCCCTTTTATTAAGCAACTATGTCTTAAGTTCCTACTATAAACAAGGCTCTAGTAATGGGTAGAGATGAGGGCCACAACAGCTAGAGTGCTTGTCCCCAGGTATGCCCAGGTTCAGAGAAAAAGCAGTCTAAAAGAACTGCTCTTTCATTACATTGTGCTGGACCCTCAATGTTCTATTCTTGCATCCACCAAGTTAACGGAATTATAATGTGTGCAAGCTTTTTCCTTTCTAAAAAGAAAAAGGTCTACTGAGATATGATGAGAGATTTTACAAATTATGACATTTAACGAGAGTCTCTCCAAGATATGGTCATCTCATATTTTTGGCAAAACTACAAATAAAACTCTACATTTTATGTAACCAGAGGTAACTTATGTGTCCAAATGACCATGACAAGAAAAGGGGATACAGATATACTCATTTGCTTCTATTATTATCAGTCAATGAGACCTAACAGAACATGGTTCTTTCTTTTTAATGGACTTTGAGGACACTCATCTGAATGTAAACCTCAATTATCTAAAATATCTTTTGGGATAAAAATATTTATATCCTTCCAAATAATTCCTCAATCGTTTTAATCTTTATATTAGATGAGTTATTCATTCATTAGTGTATGTCACTTCAATTCTGGAGTAGAGAATAGATACATGTTGTCAATAAATTTATGTTTTGCTAGTTATAGATGAATAGGAATACCTTACAATCTCCTTCAAAACTTGTCCCAAGCATTTGTTTCAAATAATGATTCCTCCAAAGACGCATATATCCTCACATGTATGTGTGCAACTGAGAGGTTGTTAGCCTAATATTGTTATTGATATATAGATAACCAAATTGCTATGTCAGATTTATGTAGTAAACTATACTTATGTCAAAGACAGAGTCAGATGTTATAAGGTCATGCTACTCCCAAAATGGGTAGTTATATTTAACACAAAACTCTCTTTTCTATTTTTGAGTAGATCTGATTAGCCCAATAGTTACAAATGATTTTCCTGTTGTATGCTTAGGATGAAATGGTTTATCATCTGATCCAATTATATTAGATTGTAAATTGTACATTTGTCTATTATGTGAAAGTGTAGACACATGGAACACCTTGTAATCTGTATTCTGCCAAAAATTTAATCTCTATACAATATAAATATTTATTATCCAGATTTTATTTGGTGACTTCCCATCTCTCTTCCAACAATGAAATAAATTAATACCACAGTCAGAGGGATCTGTAAGGACTACAGTAAAATCTACTCCATCTCGTTTTTCTCAGACCTTCCTGCTTGTATAATTTGACAATTTCCATAAAATTTTTTCATAAAAGTTTTTATTCAGCAGACTGTCGTTATTAGCCTTTCAGAGCATTCAGATATTACTGGTAAGCTATACTCAACCTTGAATTTAAAAGAACAGAGGCATACAGACGTGTTTTATTGTCCTGCAGGGATGAGAACGATGCAAGAAAGCATGCGGTTCATTGGTTGCACACCCACTCTACATCTCTCTGGGTGTCACCGGCCACTGTAGGGCCTGAATGCCATGCCTGAATGCAAAGAATGCCAAGTGTGACACGGAAATTACAAGTAATTATAAATCTAATGGCCACTGTAGCCGGGCTCGGTGGCTCAGCCTGTAATCCCGCGCCTTTGGGAGGCTGAGGTGAGTGGATTGCCTGAGCCCGCAGGTTCGAGACCCGCCTGGGCAGGCGAGACCTCATCTCTACAATAAATCAAAAAATTAGCCGGGCGTGATACCGTGCCCCTATAGTTCCAGCTACTTGGAAGGCTGAGGTAGAAGGATCGCTAGAGCCCAGCAGGTCGAGGCTGAGGTGGCTGGGAGCGGCCACTGCACTCCAGTCTGGGTGACAGAGTGAGACTCCAACTCAAAAATAAATAAATAAATAAATCTAATGACCACTGTCAGAGATGACAGGTGTCTTGGAGAAATTCAAAGTGAGCATTTTATTTCTGGCTGAAACTAACAGTAATTCTAAGCTTCCCAACGCTCTCTGTTCCTGCACATGGTTTAGTCCTTCCATTTGGAATATCGAGATGCGCACTGGGCTTTCTTCACCCATATTTTATAAGGTAAAACAGACACACACACATATATGTACACTACTTGTTTACTTCTTCATCTTCTTAAACAAATGATTCATTTCTAATTATTCCTAACTAAAGCAATGCAATTTCCTTAAAGTTTTTGTTGTTTTGAAAATTGAAATCTGTTCTTCTAAAACAGAACAAAAAGAGCACAGTCTGGAATACTTTAAAGCAAAGCATATACATAAAAAAGAATGTCCTCTCTTAACAAAGGCTATGGTTTTATTATTGTTTCTACAAGAGATAGATGATGATACCAATTTCTTTAAAAATAAGACAAAAATTTTAAGTTGAAATGTAGGGACTACAAAATCCAGATTTCATTTTTCTCATCTTAATGGGAAAATAGAAAAACTTGTTGAGGTCTGTGTCTCCTTTTCATCTATCTATGAGGATATATATATATATATATATATATATAGCATAGCACCTATATACGTATCTATCATCTGTAGATCTATGATCTGAATTCTAATAATAAATTAAAGTAACATAATGTAGTAACAAGTCATGAGTAGAATTTCTTATTCTTTCATGTGAGATAGAATATCCTTAGGTAAAATGCAAAAAAGAAAAAAAAACTAGGTAGGCTACAGTCATTCTAAAAATAATACCATATTATGAAGCATTCGCATAAAGACAAATAATGAGTTTTGAACTGTATTAGTGACTAATGATTTCTGAAACTGAGTAACAAATTGCACTCTATTAAACATCTCAAAATACATAGTTTGATTTGGTGAGCAAAGAGGATATGAGAGGTTAGAATCAAGTCTACAATGTCCCAAACTGCTTTTTAAAGATATTCCTATTAGTAGGTAGAGAAGAGTCATTTATTTTCTTGTAAGTCATGTTTATTGTAACATTATTTTGTTAAAATTGATTGAATAGTACCTCAATTGATATAACCTATGGAAAAAAGAACATACATTGACAGAATTGGTAAAATTCTACATATCTAAGCACTGGGGGTAATAACACACACCGGTCTTAGTCATACGTTCATTTAAGTAAAATACCCAAAGTCAAGTTTGAAATTGTAGGCACTCAATGAAGGCCAGTCATGGTTCTACTCCTGCCTAACTTTCAAAAGTTTGATTAAACTCTCACGTGAAAAGAGAAGTCAGAGTATAAGAAATGATAGAGATCCATTAGGCATTAGAAATGTGAATAGAGTGCCTTTTATTGGGCTTTCCTAGGGAGACAGGCAGGCATGAAGAATAAAGAAACTCATGCTGATGTTACTACTCTCTGCCTTGGCCAGCGTCCCTGGTAACTATTCTGACCTCCATGGTTCTAGCTCTCTCTGGATAGCCCTGTAGTGGTAGAGTGCCTCCTCAACCTCTAGGCTCCTGGAACACCCTCCTCTCTTTATTTTTGCCATCTCGAGGTGGTAGGCTTATGGCTGCTTAGAATACGAGAGTCACTAACGATTGCAAACTTGAAGACTTATATCTTCCAACACCTATGCATTTAATTCCCTGAAAAAATTTCTCAATATTTCAACACTTTGAGTGTTTCTATTTTTCTACTGGGACTCAGAACAAATAATTAATAGACATGGTTAGATATTACATCAGTATCTGTATAGTTGGGTGAAGGAAGCATCCAAGTCCTAAAGCAAAGGGAGAGATATTGATGATGTAAGACCAAAATTTAGAGAGGGTTTTGGTTCTGGAGAATCAACATTTGCTTAATAGAAATTCCTTAAGGAAAGAATTGTGAAAACGTAAGCAAGTAAATAACATAAGTGGGTAAATCATTAAAAAAAACACAAAGGAAATGCTCCCTGTGTTATAGATGGACTCAAATATACAGATTAAAGAGCTAATTAAATATTGAAGATCATTAAGAAACTCATAATTAATGATAAACGAGTGAAAATCATATAGAGAAAGACTGGATGAAAGTGACCTGTAAAGTTAAAAGAACCAGACTGAAAAGGCACTTCTCAATATGCTGGCTGAATGTAGAAGACATAGGAACAATTTCTTCAAATTTGAATAAAAATTATTTTGACTCCATAGTTCATTAAAACTAGTATTCAATTCAAGTGGCAGAACAAATATCTTCAGACATGCAGAGGCTTTCAAATGGTACAAACCAGACATTGCAATAAAAAGCCTTAGTAAAGGAATTATTACGAAGATCTCAATCAGAAAAAGATCAGGAGAGGACGGAAGGAAATTAAGCATTGAGGATTATGGTTAGGTCAAAATGAATGGAGCAATGTTTTTAAAAATAAGAAAGACTGAGTGAAAATTCAATATACTTAAAAAAGAAACAAAATACAAGTGGTAGGAAGATAAATAATATCATGCTAGAATTCTCATTTTGTTAGGAGATTTGGGAATAGCTTTAGATACTTATTGATTTTAAAAACTACTTTAGAAAAATGTAATATTGTGTTAAAATTACATTTTAACTACTAGAAAATATAAGATATGGTATAGCCCCAAAGGACTTGAGAAAAAAGGAGGATGATTAGTGATTAAAAAGAATTTCAACAATCTAACCACACCAACAAAGTAGGAAAATAACAATTAGACAAAAAAGTAGCCCCTCAATACCTATAATCAATACCTGTAAATCAGCAAAATTCCTTGACCAACAAAAATACTAAAACTGAGCTTAAAAGTAAACTTGTGATGAGTAAAGTCTATGCAAGGAAATAAGTGCAGGTGCACATTTTAAAAAATTAATACCTTCAAAATTGGCATAAGAACTATAAATTAATGAAGGAAATCTGTATTAAACAAATGTCAATTATAACAAGACAGGATAACAATATTGACATTAGAGAAAATGGAACTTACTCCTTCAAACATTTTTTTTTTTTTTTTTGAGTTGGAGTCTCACTCTGTCGCCCAGACTGGAGTGCAGTGGCCGCTTCCGGCCACCGCAGCCTCGACCTGCTGGGCTCCGGCGATCCTTCCGCCTCAGCCTTCCGAGTAGCCGGAATTACAGGCATGCGCTACCACGCCCGGCTGATTTTTTGATTTATTATAGAGATGAGGTCTCTCTGCCCAGGCGGGTCTCGAACCCGCGGGCTCAGGCAATCCACTCACCTCAGCCTCCCAAAGGCGCGGGATTACAGGCTGAGCCACTGAGCCCGGCTTTTTCCATCCTAGGACATAGTCTTATGGTTTTATCAAGTGATGGTTCTTGTGTACTACTATGGCCTTGGGGTTACCCTGAAAGAGAAGGTTTACCTTCCCAGGAAGATATTGAGTGGCACCTCCATCTGGTGTGGAAATTCCTCATTCTCTTGCTTAAATACATAGGTTTTGAGTTAATCATCTTTGGTTCCAATCTGAACTCTACAAATTACTTGCTTTGTGACCTTGGGAGAGTCCTTTAACCTCTTTGATCCTCATTTTCTTCCACTTTACGTGGGAGAAATCTCATGACCCTTCCTATGTATTGAAGTTGAAATGAGATGCTAAGTATAAAACTTTAGAACAGTCCTCATGGTATTCTTATTAATCAT
>NW_006994855.1:557578-629695 GCF_000164805.1 Carlito syrichta
CTCCCGGCCACCGCAGCCTTGACCTGCTGGGATCTGGCGATCCTTCCGCCTCAGCCTTCCGAGTAGCCGAAATTACAGGGGTGCGCTATCACCCCCGGCTAATTTTTTGATTTATCAAACTTTTAATGAGAAAAGAAGGATATGTGAGATGCAACACATAAAGCTAAATATGCTATAGTACTTGTAATGCTCCAGAAACTGAAATTTGGGCAAGAAAAACAAGCAAATATAGCTGCAAAAACCTAGTACTTTAATAAACATAACACACTTCACTCAGAAATTGTTCATTTTCACATTATTTAACTTGTCTTTCTTAATTTACATAGTTAGCTCCGTTTTTTTGTTTTTGCTAACCTTCTGACAATAGTCATTTTTTTTTTTTTTTTGAGAAAGCAGGATTTATTAAGAGGACAGAAAATCTCCCATAGCAGGAGGAGACCGAGAAGATTGCCACAATAGTCATTTTTTAATAGACGTGAAGTTAACTCAAATTTATTTTTGAATAATTTACTGAATAACCGGCCCCTGAAAATGAAGCATATTTAGAACATTCTTATTATACAGAAATAAACCAGATATTATTATAAAGGAGACAACTGAGGTGAAGAGAGGCTTGCTGAAGGTCATGGATCAGAGAAGTGAAAGATGAGAACTGAACTGTGACCCTATGTTTTAAATGCTACTTCCTTGGAAATGTTCATTCTTGGCAAGGATTCATGAAACAAGAGAACACAAGGTCACACAGAGGATTGTAATAAGATTCAAAAACAAATAGGCGCAGGTCAGGCTTTCTGTCCATGATGGACTATAACAAAAATTCAATAACAACTATGTCCCCAGGATTCCACATACATGCACACAAGCACATCCAGCCCCAACACACACACACACACACACACACACACACGTTTGTTTTCCAAATAACTTGGGTAAAATCAAGAATTCAAACTGAATTTAAAATCCATTTGGAGATAAATAATAGTGAGTTGACTAATACTTTATATAAAACCTTGACTATGTAGTTCTTGAACAAACTATATACCCTGAATGAAGGGGGGAGAAAGGGAGAATATGAAAGTAAATTATCTACTTGCTGTTAAGTATCTATAAGCAGCAAGTTAATGTAAAATAATTTTTTATCCAGTCCATTTTTGACAGGAAACAGTTGGTTGCATGTTTTTGCTATTGTGAATAATGCTGTAATAAAAATGTGTGTGAAGGTGTCTTTTTATGGTACAAATTCACAGTGGAATATTATGCACCCACAAAGAAGGAAAAATATGAATTTTGCAGCAACTTGGATGGATTTAGAATCTATAATAGTGATCCATCACAGAAACAAATAACTGCATATCACATGTTCTCACTCATAAGCAGACCCTGAAAATTTGTCGTAATACTATAAGAAAAGGATTGCAAGTAGCCAGAAACTGCTTGGGTGGAGGGCACATAACATCAATAAGGATAACTTATCTCAATCCAGGTAAAATGGGGTTAAAGAGAGGCTCAATCTTTAGCTGTACAGTGAACACTTGTATACCTAATTCTGAATTGTACCCCATGTCTTTAAAATAAAATAAAATATTAAAAAAGCAAAAAGAAAATTTAAAAATAAAATAAAAATAAATGAATTTTAAAATTAATAAATAACAATTGATAGGTGAATGATAAAAATTTATTCTTCAAATTCCCCCAAAATTGAATGAATTTTGAGATATCTAATGAGATAGATAAATATGTAGGTAGATAGCTCTAATAGCAAAACAGAACATTTGTTTAGAGTTAAAAATGGGAATAATCTTACATGTATAGACTACAGTACACAATTTTATACAAAAAAATTTGGTAAACCAGGTAAAGTATATGATTCTTAGGAAAACACAACTTAACAAAAACAAAACAGAGGGAGGAAAATCCAGTGGCACCAATATCACAGATGTTGAAATAGTTCTTAAATATCTATACCTAGATAAACAAAAGGTAAAAAAGCTTTGCGGCATTTACAGCAACATTTTGATTACAAAGCATTATTTTTTTTATTTTTCTTTGTATGCAAAACAAACAAACAAAAATGTATGAGGACAGTGAAATGTGAGCGGCCTGTCTCAGTTATCAATATATATTAGGAAGACCTCGGAAAGCAAATGGTGTGGTATTGACTCCTCTGAAGTAACAAATAGATGGATGAAAGCAAAAGAGGCTGTTAGAGCTCAACCCAGGTAAATGTGAATCTGACCTATGCGATGGGTGACAATGTAAAATAGGGGGAAAGATAGGTTTTACTTTTCATAAAAATGTCTTAGTGTATCCTGTTGGGAAAAATATAGTTTATATAAACATACCACATAATTTATACAAAAATGATCATCTGGGTTAAAAGATACAGCATAAAATTATTTTCAAAGTATTTGTGTAAAATAAAATGTGTAGTTCTATAATGTATTGATTTGGAGGATTTTAAAGCCAAGATATAAACCCTGAAGCAAAAAACAAACAAACCAAACCAAACAAGACAAAAACTGACAGCATATTTGACAATATATATATTAAGAAAGAGTCCATGCAAAAAATACATGGGTAAAGAGTGTTAAAACTAAATGACAGAAAAAAATATTTAAAAATAAAAACAATGAATTACTCTACAGAATATATGAGGATTTTTCACAAGTTTAAGAAAAAAATAAATTAGTGACATTTGGAAAAATATAAGCAGGAAATTGAAAGAAGGAATACAAATACAACACCACTATTTAATGTGGTACTACACCTGATTAAAATCAAGAAAAAGCAAATTTAAAAAGTATCATTTCTACTCATTATACTGATGAATACTAGAAGGAGAAGTAATATCTGGTGTTGAAGATGGAGGGGATAATTGATATTGCTTTTATTCCTGGAAGTCCATCTGACAGGAATTTCACATGTTTAAAATAATACAGACATAATATCACACCAAGCATCCTTATTTCCAAGAAATTCTTACACAGCATGTTCATTTTGATGCAAAATTAGGCATATAAAATGCATTCATTTCATTAATACTTAATAGAGCAAAAGGAAGAATGGTCTAATGCTTCTAAATGGGGGAATTGTTAAATAAATTAAGGTACATTTAAGCCTACAGGAGTTCCCACCTACGAGGGAGATTTAAACATGGGTATTAGATAACACTAAGGGTAAAAGGAAGATGCACTCCAAAAATTAAAAATATTAAAACGATCAATAAATGTACCAAACATTCCATTCAAATGCTTAGGAAATATATGTCTGAAGGAAAAATAAAACACTACAGGATGAAGTGTTTACTTTTAAGGAAAGAAGTGAAATTGGGACTGGTGATGAGAAAATAAACTATCTTTACTTTTAAATATATCTATTTCTGTATTGATTTTTTTCTTTATAGTTAGACAGTATATAATATCAGCACAGGCATTACCATTCTTAATAGTCCAGGTGTCCTTGCAAGTACTTGCTATGTTTTTCAGTTAGGATAACACTACTCGGTTGCATGAGTATACTTTTACCTAACCCATATTTGCAGTAGTGTGACACAGATGAATTTTAAACCCAGGGTTCTGGACTGCCCACTCACTTCAAGTTGCACTATTTTTTTTTCTTTCTGTGGGTATTGCTTCATGATATATTTATCAAACATCAGTATATTTGGTTGAGTTCCTATTATAATAAAGAGACACCTGGCTAAACAGGTGCCTTTACCATTTTGGAACAGCAATATTTCATTGACAGTGTATTTTATTGCTTCAAAAGGATCTCGAAACATTGATTCATTTATGTAGAAATGAAACTACTTTCTTCAAATTGTAGGTGCAAGATTTAAAAAAATCACGTGTGACAGAAAGGGAAAAAAATAGCAAGTTCTATATCTTCATACCTCCTGCACCTTCTACTGACTCAGAGAATGTTTATTTCTACATATGGTGGTGTTAGTGGAGCCCTCATCATTATGTTTAAGATCTATTTTGGTTTTATCTCTTTTAGAATTTATTTCTCTGACAACCATCTTCTTTTTATTCCATCTTTGATAACCTAGTATCTGTTTATTTGCTAAGATATGAGATAAAAGTGCATGTCAACTTTTGCAATTAATGAATAATACAAAGTGTGTCTACACAAATAACGTAAATACATTTAAGTTAGACTGCATGGGTTGCTAAATAATTGCATGATTGAAATAACAAGGGAGTTTGAGAAAATAATTTGTCCATTTATTTGAAAACTATTTAAAGTAGTTTGTGTGCTTATATATTGACATCAACTCTTAAGGAAAGATATATAATGCTTCCATTTTCAAGAAATTTGGATTCAGTACCTCAGCAAAACACCTGATTATATGTTTAAGACATCTCCTAAAACAGAGGAAGCATCAATTGCAATGATCTATGGTTGTTAAGGTAAACTACCCAGAACATATATTTTAATATAATGCATTATTGTCTAATTATTTTAATTACAAAGATTCTGAATTTTAAAAGTATAAACTTAAATAATATTTACACATAGTACAATCCATTAGAATATTGAAAGTTCAACATACTCTCCTGATCAGGTGTGAAGTTATTCGAGGAATAAAATGCTGTCTGCTAAGCAAATTTGCTGCAATAAACCTATCTTTTCAGTAAGGTTACATTGTTAGCTTAGTGTCTTAACTTGTAAGATTATTCTTGTTTTACATGAGAACACAGAGATAGGTATGATTATTTGCATATAGAGTTTGATCTTTAGCCAGCTTCTGATAGTGAAATGTAATTGTCACATGTTTAATTTACAGATAGAGTTTCATTGACTTGGAGACAATGCATAAGATGGCAAAATGGCATCAGTATTTGCTCTAAAAGAAAGATTTTGCTTACTTTCTAGGATGGAAAATTGCCCATTATTCTATTCTATTAGTTTGGAAAAGGGATGCATAGAGCCATTTTCATTTGGAGGTGTCATCCCCTCCAAAAATTAAACCTTTTTTTAATTTGTGAAATCAAACCCAACACCAAGACCTTTTGAGTCTCTGCTTTTGCAATTTCAAACACGCACTTCTCTCTTTATGATCAGGGCTGAGCAGCTCCAAGGATTTGGCTGAAAGTATATTTCTGATAAGTCAAAGTGATGTGCCACTAAAACAAAAGCACGTCCTAATGTGGCCCAAAATTTTATTAATAGGAATGTAACATGCAAAACAAAACAAAAGTGGGAGGCGGGTAAGAGTCACTCTGTTTCTTGCCCTATCCAAAATACCCATGGCTGTTAAGACCCAGGTGTCACCTCCTCTCCACGTGTCATCCTCCTCCAATCCACTCTCACCTGATGTTCTCTCTCCTTCTTTGCAGCCTACCCTGTATGTGTTTGTATGTCTCTTCTCTCCACCAAATTTACTCCATTTTCTCCTTACTTCCTGAGGCAAAGGCTGTCTGATTCCAGTGTGACCCAAGGCCAACTATGCTTATGAGATATTGACGAAAATGACTAGAAATTATTTATTTAAAATTGAGTTAAAAGGAAGATGTTATTTTGTATGTAGGTCATCATAAAATAAATATTTTCTTTTCTCGAACTAGTTTCTTATTTATAACATAGTAAAATATAGTTTTAATACCTTTACCCTTTCACTTCGGTGACCTCATGACATAATAATTATTAGTTAAAATACCAAAACATATGTATTTCTGGTTTTTAGCTGTGATGTTGCAGAAAGATCATAAATTCTGGAAGCAAAAAGACTACATTCTGAAACTTACTCTGTGAACTGTACAAATTGCTATGCAGTTTAATGCTCCATTTTATCTTCCATAAATACAAGACAACTCCAGCAGCTCAGATGGCTTTGCTGATAAAATCAAGTTTAAATATAGAAGGCCCTTAGAAAATGTGTTATCAATTTTTTGTTAGGGCTCTAGGAACAATAAACAAAATGCATAAAGGCTAATTTTCATTGCCTTTTATCATCTCTATCTCCTCTGTTTTAAATAAAACTCCATTATTTACAGTCCCATATTGCTACCAGTAGCTCTAAGCCAATCATTTATTTTTTCTCCTTTTTTTGAATTTCCAAACTTATAAACAGTTGCAAAATGCAAAAAAATTGTTGTATACCCTTCACCCAACTTCTTCTAATGATAACCCCTTGTATAACCAAGTAACAATGATCTGAGCTGGAAAAATAATGTTGACGCAAGTCTCTTGACCTCTTCTATAAACCTTAATCAAATTTTGGCAAAATTTTCAAGTCAGGAAATACTCAAGGACCAGCGATTGAGTTTGGTGGTCACGACTTTTTAGTTTTTTTAAAATCTGAAGCAGTTTCTCAATCTTCTTTTTTTCTTTCAAGAGACTGACATGTTTGTAGAATACTTATTTTGTAGAATGACCCAAATTTAGATTTGTCTAATGTTTCCTCATGATTAAATTTAGACTATGAATTTATGGCAGTGTTATAACTAATGTTAGCCATTCTTAGAGTCAAGATGCTTGGTTACTAGACACCAACTTTGATACTTGGTAAAGTCATGTCTGCTGGTTTCTCCATTTAAATTAATTTTGTTTCTTTGTGACTAATGAAAATATCGTGGGTTCTATTTTAAGACTTTGTGTATATCCTATTTCTCATCAAATTTTCAATCACAAGATTTAACACACATTGATGTTTCTTGCCTGAAACAATAAATTGCATTGTATTTGCCAAATGGTAATTTTTCTATTTCTATATTTCCTTTGATGTTTAGTACTTGGAATTCTCTTGTAAGTAAGGATGTTTCTTTCTCTCCATTTATTAATTCACTTAATTTTTAATTTGCATGAGTGTACGTGTTGTAAATCTTTCTGTTATTTTTTTTGTTGCTTAAAATTCTCCAGCTTTGTCTATTATGAGTCTTTGCAAGTTGGTTCTTATGACCTTTTGACCGATTCTGAAATTTTAAAAGAACTTCCTTACTTTTTAGTGCTGAAAGCTATCCCAGGGATTTTTTGTATTTTTTTCTACCCTATTCCTGGAATTAGCCATTTACTCAAGGAATTCTGGTTCTTATACAAAAAAATGATATTTATGGTCAAATTCTGGGTGATAATTTTGATTATTGCTACCAGGATGTTATTGTTCTAGACCTTCTGTTAACAGAAATATTTAAGAACATATGTGTATATAGAGTGGCACAAAACCACACACCTCTCTTGTCTTTTTCTCATTTATGATTTTATGTTTGTGTACACACATATGTACACACAAACAAAATAATATATGTATATAATATGTTGTATTTTTGAATGAAAGAATAGGCAAGAAGAAAATCAACATGTATCCCCTCATCTGTGAAATAAAGGAAATAAAAAATTAAATTAATAAATACAATGGTTGCCTACAGTGGCTTGTTGTGAGATGCGTGTGTGGGGGGGGGTAGTGTGTCTTTAGCGATATAGTTACAAAATTACTCCCCATGAGTTTGTAGAATATTTCTTTCCTGCTTTCTTTCTTAACACTTAACTTTATGGATATAATACGGATGTGGCAATGTACCATAATTTTATTCACTTACACTTTTATATATGGCATTTAGGTTATTTCCATATTTTATCATTGCAAAACTATACGTATGTATTTTTGTATGGTTGGAGGTTTAGCTTTAGAGTAAATTACTAGACATGGCATTGATGGTTCAAAATAAAAAGACACATGTAGGCCAATACTGTCAGACTGGATTTTAAAAAATGAGATTTGACCATCTACTATCCACAGAAGATATACTTTAAATAAAAGATACATGTGTGTTCAAGTAAAATAATGGAAAATATGTATTATGCAAATAGCAGCAATAAGAAAGCTGAAGTGGTTATACTAATTTTTCTCAGAATAGACTTAGTAACACAAAAACTCAATAGAGACAAAGTAGGGCATTTTAAGGTGATAAAATTGTCTACTTATTTATAAAAATTATAAATATATATGGACCTAGAAACAAAGCCTCAAATATATGAACTAAAAATGTATAGAACTGAGAAGAATAAATAGACAAAATATAATAGCCGGTAAGCATATGATACTCTGTTCTTTGTTTCTGTGACAAATCACTGAGTATGATTGACTCTAAATCCATCCAAGTTGCTACAAAGTCTGTATATGTGTCTTTCTTTATGGCTGCATAATATTCCATTGTGTATATGTACCACTTTTTTTATCCAGTCAAGTTTTGGGGGGCAGCATTGTTGGTTCCATGTTTTTGCTATTGTGAATAGAGCTACAACAAATATACATGAGCAGATATCTTTTTTGTAGAATGATTTGAGTTCCTTCATGTATATTCCCAATAGAGGAATTGCTGGGTCATATGGAAGGTCAATTTTTAGTTCTTTCC
This sequence comes from Carlito syrichta, assembly GCF_000164805.1. NCBI lineage: Eukaryota > Metazoa > Chordata > Mammalia > Primates > Tarsiidae > Carlito > Carlito syrichta. The sequence goes on from NW_006994855.1 coordinate 565,936, forward strand.
AGAAATCACCACACAGACTTCCAAAGAGGTTGAACTGGTTTGCATTCCCACCAGCAGTGTAGAAACGTTCCTTTTTCTCTACAGCCTCGCCAGCATCTAGAGTTTGTTTTATTAATGATGGCCACCCATAAGTGGACCTTGAACAATTATCACTATACTAAAAGAAAGGGACTGGCAGTAGTGAGAACCTGCAAGGCGGGGGTGGGGGGTGGGGTAGTGGGATTGGCAGTTGAGGGAAACTTCTAAAGGAGGGAGGGGCACATTCATCAACAAGTGTGCCTGCATAATCAACGTTTGTATATCTAACACTGAATTGTACCCCACATCTTTAAAATAAAATGAAATAATAAAAAAATTATAATAACTGGAAACTTCAAAATCTTACATTCAAAAAGAGTAAAACAACTAGGCGATTAAATAAATGAGGAATTAGGAGACTTAAATAACATTATTAATTACCTATACCTAACAAAAACTTCTGTAAAACTAGCCAAGCTAAAACAAAATACATGCATTTGTTCTCAATTATAGATCAAATGTTCTCCATGATAAACTAAATTTAGACCATAAAACAAGCCTTAATATATTCAAATATATCTAAATTTTATAAAATGTGTTTTTCAACCACAGTGTAATTGGATTAAAAAACAACAACAGAAAGATACTCAAGAAACTCATAAATGTGTGGAAGTTAAATAACACATATATATAAATCATGAGACAGATAATAAATCACAAAGTAAATTATAAAATATATTGTGTTGAATGCAAATGAAGAGAATACACTAAGCTTTAAGAAATTCAGCTAATGCAGGAATTACAGGGAAATTTATAGTTATAAATGTCTATATATATAAAAAAAAGAAAAATTTCCAATTAATAATCTCACTTCTCACATAAGACATTGGAAATATAAAATCAAGCTAAATCCAAAGCAAACAGGAGGCAGGAAATAATATTAGAGCAGAATTTAATGAATCAGTGAATAAAGTAATATATCGAAGATGTGTGCAAACAAAGTTGGTGCTTTGAGATCAATTGAGCAAGAAAATGCATATACATAGTTTTAGATTTGGTTTCCAGTAAAATCAGAAAGAAGAATCAAGTTACTTAAATCAGAAATGATAGAAAGAGTGGATCTTAACCATTTTACAGAACTGAAAGATTCTAAAAATAAGTTTATGTCAACAAATTAGATAAATAACAATCTTTATAAAGCCTTAGAAAAAAGATGCAAAGTACCAAAAGTGATTCAAGAAGAAACAGAAAATCAGAATGGATCCATAGCATGTACTATAATTTTATTAGTAATAAAAATATCTGCTTAGAATGGAACATCCAAGTCTAAACACTTTTACTGGTTAATTTTATGGAATATTTAAAGAATAATTAAAGCAAGTATCTCACAAGCCTTCAATTAAAAAGGGGAGAGAGCATTTTCCAACTCATCTTACGAGGTCAGTGTGAACCTGATAACAAAATAAAAAGACATCACAAAGAAATCTAGCGACAGATGTAGTCGTAAACTTCTTTTTTTTTTTTTTTTTTTGAGTTGAAGTCTTACTCTTTCACCCAGACTACCGCAGCCTCGACCTGCTGGGCTCTGGCAATCCTTCCGCCTCGGCCTTCCGAGTAGCTGGAACTACAGGCGTGCGCTACCACACCTGGCTCATTTTGATTTATTGTAGAGATGAGGTCTCGCCAAGTTGCCCAGGCGGGTCTTGAACCCGCAGGCTCAGGCAATCCACTCACCTCAGCCTCCCAAAGGTGCAGGATTACAGGCTGAGCCACCAAGCCCAGCTGATGTAAACTTCTTCAACAAAATATTAGTTAGAAAAATCCACCAACATATAATAAGGATTATATATGTATATTAAATTTATATATGTAGAATGAACAAAGAATGCACAGTTGGTTTGACAACTGAAAATCAATTAATGCGATATCAAAAGAATAAAGAAAAATAGTCAAATAATCATCTCAATAATGCAGAAAAGATATTTAACTAAATGTAGAATATCCTTATGATAAAAATTATTCAACAGTCTAGGAACAGAGGGAAGTTCCTCCACTTGATAAAGAGCATCAGTAAAATACGTATCTAACGTTATACTTAGTGGTGAAAGTCTGAATGCTTTCCTCCTAGGATCAGGAACAAAAAGAGGATACCTATTTTTGGTTCTTCTATTCGACTTTGTACTAAAGTTTCCAGCAAGCCTATTAGGCAGGAAAGTGAAAGCAAAGACATCAGACTGAAAGGAATTATCAAAACTTTCTTTAATTGTGGATGATAAACCCGTATACATAGAAAATACTAAGACATCTACTTTTAAACACTATTATAACAAAAAGTCAAGTTGAGGAGGCTTACAGTTCAGCAGATAAGGTATAAACATCAATCATAATTCTATATACTTAAAATGAGACTCTGCAAATAAAATTAAGAATACAATTCCATTTGCAGTAGCTACTAAAAGGATGTGGTAATACTTTCCACAAAAGTTCAAATTCATACCCTGAAAACAAAATACTGTTTCATAAAATTAAAAAAAAACCCAAGCAAGTCAAATAAAATCTCAAATTTACGGATTAGAGGAATTAATATTGTTAAGGCAATTTGCTCCAGGCTTCCTTGCAAAAATTAATAAGCAGATTCTAAAATTTATGTGGAAATTAAAGAGACAGAAAATATCTAAAAATGGTTTTGAAAGAAGAAACAAAGTTAGCATCCTTATATTTCTCAAGCCTTATTACAAAACTACAGTACTCAAGACAATGCTGTATTAATATAATGTGAGACATATTGATCAAAGGAAGAAAAAGAAGGGCCTAAAAATAAACCTGCACATTTTGTGGTCTATTGATAATTGATAAGACTGCCAAGAAAATTCACTGGGGGAAGTAATAGAGTTTTCAACAAATAGCCCTGGCATTACTAGATATCCAAATGCAAAGTGATGAAGGTGAACCTTGATGCAACTCAATGTAAAAAAACTACCTCAAACTGGATAAAAACATAAATGTAAGAACTAAAAGTATGAAATCTCACTAAAAAGGCATAAATATTTGAGAGCTTACAGGAAGCAAATGTTTTATTTTTGATGTTAGCTAAGAGAAAAACCACAAGCAACATAACAAAAAATCCGTGTATATTGGACTTTATTGAAACTAAAAACTTTGCGCTTCAAAGGACACCATGAGAAAAGTGAAAAGATGACTCATTGAATGGGAAAAACTTGGCAAATCATATATCTGATAAAAGACTTGTATCTAGTTATCTATCCTTAAACGTTCTATATATCTTTAAAATTATCAATATTAAAGTTCAATAATACAAAGGTAACCACATTTGAAAAATAAACAAGGGATCTGAATTGACATTTTTCTAAGTAAGATAGATAAATAGCCAATAAGCGTCAGAAAATCTGTTCAATATCATTAACCACCAGGGAAATGCACATCAAAACCATGAGATACCACTTGACATTCACTATGACCGCTATTATAAAAAAAATACAGTCAATAAGAAGTGTTATACAGGACATGAAGAAATTGGGAACTGCATATACTGCCAGTAGGAAATGGAAAATGTTATCATGTCTTTGGAAAACAGCCTGACAGTTTTATCATAAAGTTACCATATGATTAGTAATCCCATTGCTGGGTATAAGAAGTCAAAAGAAATTAAGATAAATGTTCATGCAAAAATTAGTACATAAATGTTTAGAACAGATTATTCATAATAGCCAAAAAGTGGAAAATAACCCAAATGCTCATCAACTAACAAAAAGATAAACAAAATGTGGTATATATATATATAAAGTAGGATACTATTCTGCAATAAGAAGGTATGAAATATTAATACATTCTTCAGCCTGAATTAGCTTTGAAAATATACTAAGTGAAAGAAGCCAATCACAAAATATTACATGATTCTATTATGTGAAATGCTCATAATTGGCAAATGTATAGGTACAGAAAATATGTTAGTGATTGTCAACACTTAAGTGGTGAGGAAAAAGGAGATTTACTGCTAATGGTCAGAGTAGATTCTTCTTGGAGTAACACAAATGTTTGAAATAGACAATGATGATGATTTTCCTCCTCAATATACTGAAAATTACTATGGGGGCAACTGAAAAGGGGAAATTTATGATATGCAAATTATATCTAGCAATTATATCTAAATAAAGGTGATATCATATACCTCTTTATATTTATACTTCTATATCTATAACTATCTATCTACCATCTATATTAGGTTGCCATCATTCCCATTTATCTGATCTTTGTCAGAAATCCCACACACTGCTCTGGTGGACATCATGGTTTTCTAGTGTATTACAGGACACTGCCATGCTTTCTTCGAGAAAAAGAAAATCACAACAACCAATTGTAATGATGAGTTTTTAAATTTCTTTTCTTCTTTGTTATGAAATCTTTCTTATGATTCCAAATTTTCCCTGATAGTTCTCCCAAGAAATTTGTAGCACTCTAATACAAGTTGTTGCTGTAGTATGGACAACTCTGAGCTAATTGCCAGTCCCATCACTTTATTAAACTTAATTTGGAGTTAATATCACTGACTTCTAAACTCTTTCCACTTAATCTAGTTATAGAATTTAACATTGAACTATCTTCTTCCCATTCCTTTTCCTTCTTCTGCCACATTCTTAATCTCAAATATTCAAGTCAAAGGAAAAGGAGGAATGGTGTCTGGTATGGGGACTTCTTGGCAAAAAACAAAAAACAAAACAAAACAAAACAAAAAAAACCACCTCAGTGTGATTTGAATTTGCATTTCTCTGATGATGAGTGAAGCTGAGCATTTTTTCATGTGTCTCCTGGCTGCCCATATATCTTCTTTTGAGAAGTGTCTATTCAGTAGTGGGAAACGGTCGGTGGGGGCTGGGGGGGTGAGATTGGCAGTTGAAGAAAACTGCTAGGGGAGGGAGAGGCATACCTCATCAACAAGGGTACCTGCATAATCAACGTTTGTATACCTGAACCTGAATTGTACCCTACATCTTTATAATAAAAAAGTGAACAAATCAATTATTTTCTATTATAAAGGGATTTCAGTTCAATTTCCTGAGAAAATGGACAGCACATTGAAATTGAATAATTTAAAAAGAGTTATAAAGTTGTACACAGAGCATGGGAAATTCAAGAGATAGTGCGATACCTCATGGGATCCTTCATTATCTCTAGTGTTGAATATTTTGTAAGAAGGTGAAGTTGCCTCCTCAGACAGAAGACTCTGCTACCCTTGGGGGAGGCAGCCATCCTTTGGTAATCCTGCAGGAAAGAAGAGAAAGCAACAAAATCCCCAACGTACTTCCCAATTTATCTTCAAACTTCTACCAGTACTGGCCATTGTCCAAGCAACCTCGAAGCTGGCAGTCAAGAACAGTCATTTAAGAAGTGTGTGTGTCATTCAGCCACTTGAGTTAGAGGTGGAAGGAGAAGAAACAGTAACCATATGAAGGGCATGTAGAGCATATTTATTCCAATACACATTAGAAAAGCATCATTCATACATAGATAAAAACATATATAAAGTTTTAAAAATAAGTCATTGTCTTGCTAAGCTATGGTGTGTCCATGTGCTCTTTTGGTTTTCTCCCTTTGCTAGGGGAGGTGAATCTCTTCTCTCTCTCTCTCTCTAATTTACTTTTAAAATAAACTATATTTTCTAGCCTAGAAAATAAAAAAAATGAAAAAAATATAAAAAAAGAAAAAAAACCCCACTACCATCCAATTAATGTGCAGGCCAAAAAGAATGAAAGGGAATTCACAGGCTTATAAGTGCATGGACTTTATCAGCATAATCTAATTTTACAAAATAATATGATTAAGTAAGGACTTATTACTTTTTACTTTTTCAGTAAGGAAAGAGTAGTTGGAAGAAATTACTTGCCCAGGATTGCAAGGTTGGAAGGGTTGAGGTTCCATTCCACATCCTGCTGGCATGCTTTTTTCATTACATATAGTTAATCCTTAGGGTAGAAAACAAAACTGTTCAGCATCAACATGTTTCTTCTCCTTATAAAAATTGTTGAAAAATAACAAAACAAAACAATGCTCAAATTGTAGTATCCTGGTTTTTAATTATCAGCCCCAGATGAATTTATTCCATATAGGGAGTGAATGAAATGCCTTATCATCTCAATACATAATGAACAAAAAGGAAACCACTGGTGTATGCTTTTTAATCTAAATGTCAAATGGATGGGCTGTGGTTACAGAAGGCCTTAAATGATCCCTTACTCATTTAAAACTTTGTCTAGAAAACAAAATCAATCACCAAATTTAATAACACAATTAGACATGAATTCTTTGAATAAACGTGAGCTTGTAAAATATATTGAAAGATAAAAAAATATTTTTAAAAATAACATAACTTCTAGTTTCTGAATTCACAGAGCCCAACATTGAACATTGGCAAGAACTTACTGTCCCTAGGGAGTTAAGGTATGTATGTATGTAGGTAGATCGATAGATAGATAGATAGTTAAATAGATAGATAGATAGATAGACAGATGCTAGACATACTTGTTCAACTGTATCTACTCACTTGTTCATTAACTAGTTATTGAGTACTTACAGTATATTTGTTACTATGTAGTCAATGAACAAAAAATATATACATTGCCACGATCCTCATATCCTTATAGAGGGCACAGTCTGGCAATGAAGTCATAGAGAGACACACATATTGATAACTCAATGAGAAGTACTATAATGGACCTATGTATAATTTATTTTTCACATAGCACACAGGGGAATTTCTAAATGTAGAAACTAAAAGTGAAATATGATTAAATCTAGATTCTAATTGCTAGTGATGCTATTAATAGGACTAGAACAATGTGGACTGGAGTAGTTGGCAAAGTCCTCTAGGAAAAAAGGAACAGAGCCCTGAAAAATGGGAGGATTTAGATAGGTGAAGCAAAAAAGAAGAAATTTGTTACAGGTCTCATTATGGGGGTTTGATAAATCCAAAGATAGTAAATAAGGAAAGTGACATTTCTTGAATTGCCTTTCTATAAAGTCACATGAAACAATATTAAATAACTTAGATCAGGTCCATTTTGTGACAGAAATGACAACAAAAATGAAAACTTTTATTTTGGGTACAAGCAGGGTATGCACAAAAGAAAGGAATATGTTGAAAACAAAAGATTTGTCTCAAGTCATCGTACCATGTATACACACGGGATATTGTTAGAATCCACAATGGGCAACCACAGGCACAGCAGAAAAGAGACTCTATCTCCATTTCCAATTATTGTATTAGAATACTTCAAACTAAGTAAATCTAAAATCCAACACAGGCAATGTGAGCTTCAGGAACACAAGAGGTGTGTGCATTTAATAAAGAGGATTTCAGAGGATGAGACAGAGAAATAGATGGCATTTAACAGGAGTTGTTCTGTGTGAGAGAGTTCGAGGGCTAAGCAACACCACAGGAAATCACACTCAAGCATCATCGGTGCCTCAGACATGTTTAAGGGGCCCTATGATATTGTCATGCACCCGATTTTGGAAGCAAACAAGTGATTTGTGTGTTCAAATTTCAAGTCAATTTGACTATCTTAGCTGCAGGCTATAAGTTTGCAATCAAATCAACATAGTGTGTGAGATTCCCAAAGCTCATTTCATCTTTTCCTCCATTCTTTGGGAAACAGATCACTGAATGGTAATCTCCAGAAAATAACAGCAGTGTGTTGTTCCCTTGCATCTCTGCTGAAAGAGGAATTCAGCTGTGTGGCTGGGAAACATATTGTAATATCTTCAAACAGGAAGCAGCAGAGCTTATTAGACCACAATAATAAGATTACAACTACCAAAACTAATAAGTACAATAGAAAGATAGAAGATTATTTTTAAAGTCAAAAATAGATTAGTCAATAGACAGTTCAGATATAATATTGCTTTTCAGCCAAAAGGGGTGAGGTTCAAAAACAACAAATGAGTTCTGCTTGGAAAGTTCATGAGATAAGAAGCAGAATTTTGAGAATACTGAGATAGATTTATTTTAATTGGCAAAAATTATATATATTTATCATACTCAACATGATATTCTGAAATATGCATACATGGTCAATTGCATCCATCCGTCCCCTTAGCCCTTCTGATTTCTGTGTCTTATAGCATTATAGAACCTCTGTTCCCTTTTCTAATTCTCTTTTTGCTCAAGCCATAGCCTCTCCTGATTCTCCTCCCTGCTGCTATTGGCCAGTCTATCTCAGACTCTCCTGTTTTTGTCTCCTAATGTTATAGATTTGTTAAGTTCAGTCTTTCCCTTTATTTTCTTGTTGCTTTTATAGAATCTCCCTGGAAATTGTATTCTTCTTCTTCTTCTTCTTTTTGTTAAACAATTATCAATTATCTGTTTCTATCGCGTATATCCACCAGAAGTTACAAATGCCTTCCTTTGGTATACTTTTCAAGCTGCCACCATATGTTTTTGCCGTTTCAAAAAAATAAATTGCATATTATTTAATTATTTACAAACCCTGCTTAGTGTCTACAATGCCAAGCCCTACTACCTTAACCTTTCAAATCTGCTGTTAATTGCTGATATCCTGCCACTTTCATGCATCCTCTGCTGTGATCCCATATACTTTACTTCTCATCCTGCCTTGTTGGGTTCTCCCCATCCTTCCCTCCCTTAGGTGAATCTTTCCACCCTCCTCTCCTCCCTGCTGAGCTCTCCCTTTCTCCCCTTCCTCCATGAGCCCTCCTGCCCTCTCCTTTCCTCTGGTGAGCCTTCTCACCCTACCCTCTCCTCCACTGAGCTCTCCCACCCTCTCCTCCCCCCTGGTGAACCCTCCCTCCCTCTTACCCCCCACCATCTCACCCCTCATGATCTCCCCTCTTCCTGAACCATCCTCACCCTCTGTCTTCTGCATGGATGCTGCTGTCTCATCCCTCATGTCTCTGTGACATACCAACACAATTCCTCCTCCGTACTGATTTTCAGCTTCATAAAGGTGAGATCAATTCAAACATTGGTCTTAAAGTTCACAAGTTCATTGTGGGAATTTCCTTTGTGAATGACACTGGTGGGAGCTATCTTAAATTTTAAAATGGTTAAGATACAGACTATAAGACCTTACATAAAATAATAAAAATTTCTTTGAAAACATTACTAGCAACTTCACTGATTTGCGATGAAAATCATGCTCCCTCTCTGCCTCCTGTGTCACTTCAATGGTCATTGTTTGATCAATTTCTTGGGAAGTATACAACTCCCAAAAGTCAGCAGAATAAATTTTAAAAATGATTCTGTGCCACCCTTCCTCTACCAACCACTCTCCAAAGGACACAAGAACACACTTTTATGTGTTTCTAATACTTTCTAGAAGGCAAAATATATATTTAATGGTATGGTTTAGGCTCCCATCAAATGACAGGATGCACATATAGATTTTTCCCTGAGTTCTCCAGAAAGACTGTTCTACTTTCCCAACAGGGTGTTAAGTTGCTCAATAATTCATCATGAATTTGCCTTTTCTTCCCCAACCTTTTCCCTTTTCTTACTCTGCTCTGCTTTCCTGGGGTTTTAAAGATCACCTTGAAAGGAAACTACTTATAGCTTGAGGTTTTACATTTAGGTCTTTGATCCATTTTGAGTTGATGTTTGTATAGCAATAGGCAGGGTCCAGTTTCATTTTGCATATGGTCAGCCAGTTATCTCAGATATGAATAGACATGCCTCAAAGAAAACATACAAGCAGTCAACAAACACATGAAAAACTGTTCGCTCTCACTAATCATCAGTGAAATGCAAGGTAAGGATGGCTATCATTAATAAGTTAAAAAACAACAGATGCTGTTGTGGGTGTGGAGAAAAAAGGGAACACATCTACACTGTTGGTGGGAGTGCAAGGTATTTCAACTTCTGTGGAAAGTAGTTTGGCAATTCCTACAGGAACTAAAAATTGACCTTCCATACGATCCAGCAACCCTTCTTCTGGAATATACCTGGAGGAACATACATTGTCTTACACAAAAGGACACCTGCACATACATATTTATTGCCACACCATTCACAATAGCAAAAACATATACTGCCCATTGAAAGTGGACAGGATAGGCCAGACTTGGTGGCTCAGCCTGCAATCTCAGCCCTTTGGGAAGCTGAGGCTAGTGAATTGCCTGAGCCCGTGGGTTCAAGACCAGTCCAGACAACTTGGCTAGACCTCGTCTCTACAACAAATCAAAAATTAGCCGGTCATGGTAGCATGTGCCTATAGTTCCAGCTTCTTGGAAGACTGAGGTGGAAGGATTGCCAGAGCCCAGCAGGTTGATACTAGAGTGGTGGTGAGTGTGCCACTGCACTTCGGCCTGGGTGACATAGTGAGACTCCACATCAAAAAAAAAAGAAGAAGAGGAAGAAGAAAGTGGACTGGATAAAGATAATGTGTTACATATACACAATGGAGTATTATGCAGCCATAAAGAAGAACAAAATCATGAATTTTGCAGCAAATTGGACAGATTCGGAGACCATCATACAAAGTGAACTATCACAGAAACAAAGAAGTGGAAACCGCATGTTCTCAATCAGAAGTGAGTCCTGAGCATTTGTCACATTAGCACAAGAGAGAGACTGGTCATGGGTGGGCACTTCTAGGGTAGAGAAAAGGATAGTGGGCATATGACAACCCAAAGAGTACCTTGTCTAGGTACCGGGGGGGGTGAGTGCCAGTTAGAAACCCAAACTTTACCTGTATGTAGCCTACTTATGTAGTTAATCCTCACTTGTACCTCATATCCCTATAATATAATAAAATTTTTTAAGAAATAAAATAAACTACTCACTCTAAAATAATTTCCTTGAACTCCACTTCCAAAGAAAGACAGAGTATAACACAAAAGTAACTGGCCATATCCTCAGACGAGGGCATTAGGTTACAGGGATTTTTAGCCTCAGAGATGAAATGGTGTCTATGTGCAGCCATCGGGTTTTTGACAGGGAGTATTTCCGAGTAGAGTTTTGACAGGAATATGCCTCTGGATTTTAACGTGCTCCTGCTCAGGTGGCTCCTTTTCCAATTATATATGGTGGAAACGTCTTTGTCCACTATGATCCTTGTTCCTGTGTTGGTTAAAAGAGTTTGATTGTGCAAACATTTTCACTTGGGTACAAAGAAGATGGATCTGTTAGCCTAAATTTGAGTTACCAAATCTTTAAGATTGTACTTTTTAGGAGCATGATTACATCCTTTTAAAGTGCAAACACTTAGTTGATTTTCCTCTTTGAAGAGAATATGGAAATGATTCTGGATGATTCCACTTATGCCTTTTTAAATAGTTTTTTATGATCTGCAAAAGTGTAAAGCAGCATGATTTATTTCAATTGTCATTAATATAGTTTTCTAAAATACAATAGATGGTGTATTTCTTGCAATAGTCCAATATTGGCTATCAATTACAGTCTTTTGGTGTTTTTTAGACTTAGTCTCATATTTTATTCACCTACATTTGACTCTTATTTAGGATCCATTGTCAGCAGACAAACCTTTGAGTCTAAAGTTTGTAGTGTTAGAAATAAGAGGATGATAAGAAGAAAAACAGTCATTTGAAAATAAAAGTCAATAAATACTAAATTCAAAACATAGAACTGTTAAAATTAATCTTCAAATAAAAAGAACTTATTTTCTAAGAAATAACTTGATACTTGTATTATGCTTGTTATATTGTATTTTTAATTGTTATAAAATTATATTATATATAATAAATTTTGTGTGCATGAATTAGGAGAAAGCTAACCTCTTTGAATTAATGTGTTCTTTGCCTTTTTGGTCACCATTTCTTACAATGCTGTGAATACATTTTTATTCTTAACTTGTATGACTCAAACTAATTTAGATCTGAGAAAGAAAAATAAAACACTCCCATAAAATTGAGAAATGACTCCAAATGCAAGTTGGTTTAGTCAGCACACAGGAAAGAGGTCACAATTTTTGTCTCAGAAATTAGCATAGGAAAAGACCATACAAGACATTCCATTATACTTTTTATAAATAACCGATTGTGAACTGATTTTCTAAGTTCTTTTTAAAAGGATATTATATGAATAAGCATCCTTGTACAGTTAGAATTGAAGAAGCATTGAAATGTGCTGATTTTGTTTAAATGATTTTACATGGTAGAGTTCAAATAAATCTAATTCAAAAAACAACTTTACCTGGTCATCACACAGGTAAAGTGTAGGCCCCCCTTGGGTCCCATTCAGTTAGCTTTTTCAGAAGCACAAACATTTTTTAAAAAGTTCTTGATCACTATAAAATAAAGATATTTCCAAAACAGGTCCTTTGTATTTCTTTGAAATTTTTCTGTATTTCAGAGAGGTATGAATTCCTGCACAGTCATTTTGTATAGATTCTAAGTGAATCGTGTTGCCCATGAATGCCACTCTTTTTAAATAGGCAATGATTGCAACATGTGAATTATCTTGTCATGGAGGGTAAAATTATATCATAGTAACAGATGACTAAAAGACTGAGCTCTAAAAGTGGCCTGCATACTTAGGTAAATTCATGCTATTACTCAGCAGGGGAATAGACCCAGCAGCCATTTGTAATTTCTAATTTTGCCCTTGTTCAAACCAAGCTGAATGTACTATACATTTTTTGTTATAATCATTATACTGCATGCTACTTTTCTAAGGGTTCTGAATAAATAGTTATTTTTCCTTCTATTGAAATTCTTTTTATTATGTATTGTAATAATAAGATGATATTCAGAAGAAAATTTGAAAAATGCATGCCTTGTTAATGAAATATATATTTAATTGCTGAAAAATATTATTTTGATTAACTAAATATTCATTGAATCGCTTTCATAAATAATTTAAGACTTTGTTAATGTGTGTGTGTGTGAAAGAGAAAGACTGCATGTGTAGCTATGCATACAAATTATTATTTCTTAGAGGTCCCTAACCTTTATGGTGTTAAGTGTGCATATGTACATGTTTGTAAGTATTTATCTTATTTCTCAGCTTTATTTAAGTGTACCACTACTTAGCTTTTTCAGATTTTTTGGGGGGTGTGCCTAGTGTATCTTCTTTTTCCAGTCACATCGTTTTGCAAATAATTTAAGCTATAATACGGGGCAATAACTGCTTCAAATGATGGGGACAAGAGTTATGCTTCTGCTTGAGTTGGACAGTAGATGGCGCTAGACAAATACCAAAGCTTTACCTCATGGAGTTGCTCAAGTGAGACGTTTGCAACCAAACAGATGCAAAATGGCTTTTCACTTCAATTGAAATTTAAGATAGAAACTATGTTTAATAATTTATTCTGGAAAAAAATAGTGGCTCTTATAGAAGAAAACAGGTCACTTCTTAGTCTCAAAATATTAAGTGATGGTCACCTATTACAAGGCCAAATCATATTTTTAAAGTGAGTATCAGTGAGTTTGTGTATTATCAGATGACTGAGGCTTAACAGTTGTTCAATTATAATTTCTTATTCATTTTGTAATGTTTTAATTTTAAAGTGTGGGGTACAGAATTAGGTATACACGTGGTCATCACACAGGTAAAGTGTGGGCCTCCCTTTGGTCCCATTCAGTTATTCTTATTGATGTTGTGTGTCCACTCCCCCTCACACCTGCAGTGATAATTGTTCAAGTCCCCTTGCAGTGTCCTGCTACTGCCAACTCCTTCTTCTTATATTTTTATTTTTTTTTTTTGATTGGAGTCTCACTCTGTCACCCAGACTGGAGTACAGTGGCCGCTCCTGGCCACCGCGGCCTCAACCTGCTGGGCTCCGACGATCCTTCCGCCTCAGCCTTCCAAGTAGCCGAAACTACAGGCGCGGGCTACCACGCCCGGCTAATTTTTTTTAATTTTATTGTAGAGATGAGGTTCGCCTGCCCAGGCAGGTCTTGAACCCGTGGGCTCAGGCAATGCACTCACCTCAGCCTCCCAAAGGCACGGGATTACAGGCTGAGCCACCGAGCCCGGCTATATTTTTAATTCTTATTCTTATTTTAATTCTGAATTTTTAAAGTTCTACTTTATAGAGAAAGAAGTGAGGATTCTCAAGATCCGTAGGCACAGTACATGCTTGCATACAATGAGGTAAGAAGGCATTAGTACTTGCTCTGAGTTCTAAATAGCAGGGAAGATTTTCTTAGAAAGAAGGAAAGAAAGAGAGAGAGAGAGAAAGAAAGGAGGGAGGGAATGAGAAGGGGAGGTGGGGAAGAGGAAGAAAGAAATAAAACAGAAAAATTTTTAAAAAGAAGGAAGTAAAAAGATAAAAGAAGAAAAATAAAGCCTAGAAAAATATATATCTGCTAAAATACACTGAAAAATTATGAACAAATTATCCAGGCTTATAGTTAATAAGACTACTGAGTATGCTAATAGTATGCTATATAAACTATATAGTATACAAGTTATACTATGTATATATAATCAAAAAGCATATGTATGCACACACATAATAAGCATATGTCTATCTACATATATCAAGGCATTAATAATTCAGATATACTTGGAAAATAAGGTAGCTGCTAACTAAATGATGAAATGAGCCGTTTGGCGGGCAGTATCACCTACCATCTTTTTCTTTTCTTTTTTGTATTAATAAATGCTGAAAATTATAATAAATTAGTTGATAAACAAGTAAAGCAAAAAGTGTACATTGTAGAAAGCAATTTTAAACAATAGATCTTGCATTATTTGATCAAAACCTTGCCCAATTAAAGTGTTGCTTTCTTTTTTAAATTTATTATTTTAAAGATGTGGGGCATAATTCAGGGTTAGGCATATTAATGTTCATCATGCAGTTACCCTTCTTGATGAGGTGTGCCCTCCTCGTCCCTGGCAGTTTCCTGCTACTGCCATTCCCCCCCACCTCCTGGCAGTCTCCCACTGCTGTCAATCCCTTTCTTACAGTATTATGATAATTGTTCAAGGCCCATTTATGAGTGAGAACATGTGGTACTCAGTTCTTTGTTTCTGTGATAGATCACTCAGTATTATAGACTCTAAGTCCAGCCATGTTGCTGTGAAGTTCATAATTTTGTCCTTTTTTATGGTTGCACAATATTCTATCATGTATATGTGCCACATTATTTTTATCCAGTCCCCTTTCGATGAGCAAACTGTTGCTTTCTTAATGCTACAAATCACATGTTTATGGTTCACTAATTGCAATGCAAATTTAAGGCTATTTTGAAAATGATGAATGTTTTTATTAGTAACTTAGTTGTGAAATACTACAGAACAAGGTCTTATGCAATGCCTACCTATATTAAAATTTTAGGATAATAATAGATGACAGATAGATAATAAAATTACAACATATTTGATGTCGGTCAATGCTTATTTGCCTCTTCCTTTCTTTCTATTTGCCTTTTCTGGAGCTGTAACAGTTAAAAATCATTCATCTAGTTCTCCTAATATGTAGTAAAATGTTAAACCACATTTGTAGGAAATGTCCTTCTACGGTGATTCCAGCTCCCAACAGAGCACTATTTTCTATTAAATAGGTGCTATGTATTTTTTTTCTAGATTGCGAGTTCCTTGAAGTCAAATATCAATTTAATTTAAGTTCTCCACTGTATCATTAACAAGTATATGCTGAAAGGTTGAATGGAAAGATGAACGGATGAATAAGTGAGTTTACTGATTGCTTAATAAGTGTGCTAGTCTTGAAATAAGTTGAATCGCTTTTGGTCAGCAATATTGAGGTGTATTCTTAGATGTTGCTAACATAGTACCTAAAAGTTCCTCAAAGATTTTTCAGTCCCACAAAGGCAACCCTTAAAAAGTCGTCTGTCTCCAATTTTTCCTCAAGAAGTAAAAAACATCAGTGTCAATTCTAGAGCTTTATAAGATCTCCTGCAGAGTGTCCTAGAATCCCTCCCCCATCACCAAGTACAGGTCATGTGAAAGCAAACCACAGGCACACACACTACCTTGCGGAATGGGCCTAGGTAATGAAGAAAGGTATTTTTGGATGTTGTTTAAAACCTTTTGATCTGAGTGAACTTCAAATCTGTACAAATTTTCCACTATTCAGCCCCTCAAATTAAATATCGGTTATCCATTTTTGCCATCTCATATCATTTTTTTTCAGCAATTCACAGCCAATACACGATTTTATAAATTCAGTTGTCACATGTTAAATAGCTTGATTGTGGTAACCATTTCACAATGTATTCATATATCAAAACGTTATGTTGTGCACCTTAAATATATAAAAATGTTGGCACTCATACCTCAATAAAATTGGAAATAAAACAAAATTGACCTCTCAAAAATTTTTATTTTACACAAATAATTTACCAGTAGTGCTCTAATGTCTTCCAACATCCAGCAAGTATTTTTTTTTATTATTTTAAAGAGGTAGGGTGCAATCCAAGATTAGGTATACAAGTGGTCATTGTAAAGTTTGGACCTTCCTTTGGTCCGCACTCTGCCTGATTTGAGATCAGGTACCATTATTGATCTTGTGCCCCATCCCCACCCCGGAAGTATTCCACTACTCCCAATCCCCTTCTTATAGTATTATGGTAAATGTTCAGGGTCCACTTATGAGTTGGAACATGTGGTAGTCTGTTCTTTGTTTCTATGACTGACCACTGAGTATGATAGACTCTAAATCCATCCTAGTTGCTGTTAAGTCCATATGAAATATTTTAACTTCTACTTGTTTCATACAAGTTAAAAACATTTCCTAACACACAAAGTTTTGGCTACAGAAAGAGAATGATGAATTGCAAATATGTGATATAGACTTTAATTACCTTTTCATCCACAAACTCTCCTCTCTCTCTCTCTCTTTGTGTTCCTTGCCATTTGCATTGTGAGTTCTACCCTAGAGATTTTCCAAAAGGCAGAGAGAGAAAAAGAGTGAACGCTAACATTCATATGGCCCTCTGCCTCGTCATAATACTGCTATAAGGATAATATGAATTAATATATTTAAAACAGTGATAACAGAGCCTGACACATGTTAGGGAAAATACAAGAGTTAGCTACTAACATTAGCCTCAGGAACTGTGAGGATTGTACAGATAATGAGCGTTTGGGAAGAGTGTTTCTGCAAAGTGCTAGGGTCACACTGCTGTTAACTGTGCTGGATCCAGACCACACAGCCAGTGGTTGAATGAAGACAGGAAGAAGACAGAATTCTGTGGGAAAATGGGTGTCACCGTCAGCAAAGACCAGCTGTCAAACATAGACACTTTCCTTTGATGCTGTGAGACAGGTTTTCCAAAAGTGTACAATGTGAGGGTAGAGTCACAAAAAGAAAATAAAAAAGGCTCCCATACAATAATATGAACTGCTCAAATTATGCGTTGAGTTGCACTTTGGAATTATTGGTAGATCCATTAATATTTGATTTTAGTATTCAGGTTCTAAAAGAGAATCGTTTGCTGTCTTTGTTAATGCTATGACTTTCCAACCATTTTATAAAACCATCTGAATTTGACTTAGCAAAAAATAACAAAAATACAATAAAACAAAACAGTAATATGTTGGCTGCTTGGTGAGATCATTCATTTGCAGATACACAGGCATTGGTTCAACTTGGTTATGTTTGCATGTCTTTTTCCTTTAGGTGACCTAGCTGGAAATGTCACTGTACTGGGACCCATGGTGTTAGATAAATGTGTCATGGTGGAGAACACCTGTTGGGCTGCAGAAATGCCATTTGTATCAATATGCAAAGCTGGAAGCATTAGGAAATCTAAATCTGTGAAAGAAACCTTCATGTACATTGAAATTATAATTTTTAATTCTTTGAAAAAATGAGTTGCCATGATGGCCACAGGCACACTCTGGACCATATAGTCCCTTTCTTAGGACACAATTCTACAGAATTATGCATACATGTGGCATCCAAACTATGTATTTGCCTTCCCAGATTCTTATGGCCTCACCTGTCTTCCAACCCCAGCTGCTGCATCCTCCCATGGCCCTGGTGGGAGCCTCTGCCTTGGGCTTATTTACCAGCACTGCTGATTGTCACAGTTCCCCAGGGAAGCACACCTCTGATACTCAGCCCAGACTCTGTGGCATCCACTGAGCCTTTGACTCTTCACAGCACTTTGGATTCGAATGAGGCTGTACTCCTGCAGTGCATGATATCTGGTTAGCTCTAGTGCAGCCGTGCTGGAGTCCAGCTCCAGGAGAGAGTCAGGGCTTGAGACGGGGGAATCGGGAAGTGGCGAAAAAGAAAAGACGAACATGACAGAAATCCTCTTCCTGGGAGAGCTCAAGACTCTGCCAATTTTTATTCAATTCTTACAAGCTTATATAGTCTTTTTACTGACCCCCCTACCCACAAAATGTATCCCATGTTACACATTAAATGTTTACATCATGTTTTTTCTTTTGTTTATGGGGAAGTTGACCTTTACAAGTTTCATTTTGTTCCTTCCTGCTACCGGTGGTGTAACAAAATACCAGCTGCCAATTTATCAGCCACATCCTGTGACCTCTAGGCCAACTGAATCTCTTCCCTTCGCTGTTCTATCTATTTTCTTAATTCTACCCATTTTACATTTTATATTTCTAAACAAAACTTATGTCTAAATCTATACTTATATATGAAATTAATCTTACTTCTAATCCTAAATGTATTTAATTTTAAACCTACATTAAGTGTATATAATTTTAAGTTTACCTTAAAACTTAATTATTTCCTATTCCTTCTATTTAACTAATATCTACATCTATAATAAACATTTATCTTTTAATTATAACTGCTATTTATCTAATCCTTACTTTAATTTTAACCCTCTTTCTAATTAAACTATAATACTTCTTAAATCAAAAGGCATGTCTGTGACTTGTTTTACCCGAAAACACCTGTTTTTGGAGATACTCTGTCTCAATTTCCCACTTCCTCATCAATCACAACTGTCAATGTTGTTACTTATAAAGGGTGTGAGGAAGTACTTGTTTTTCCTTTTTAGCTAAAAGTTGCAAAATTTGCATTCCCTTGTCCCTTCAGGGGGGAAATTTTTTGCTGTTGAGCCCTTTTTACATTGTTATACATAGGTTCACTGCTAATTCCACATCCTTGCACATTCTAAGGGGCACGCTTTTTGTTGCAATCTCACCTCCATTATGCCTATGTATAATTTTTGCTGTCAAATGCCATCATCCATTTGCGCATCTATTATCTCAATTAAAGAGGGAATATTCTCAAGCCTATGCACGCAATCCTTCAAAGTTAGGGAAGGTCCGTCAACAGGATCCATGGGGCTTTGCCTTCGTCATGGCCGCATTTTACTGGGGCCTTGCTCCCAGCTGGCATTTTTCCTGTTTTCAGGTCCTTTTTACCTTACTTTTACAAGTGATTGTGGATCCCAGCACAGCCGAAAGGGTCAAGAGATACAGCTAGGACCTGTAAGGACAATCGTTGATACATTGGAGACAGAAGGGAGCTGGCCGATGCATTCCTCTCTTTCTCCCTTGGATGGCGTGTTCTGAAGACCCTAGTTGTGGATGGCCAACTGGAGAAGTCTCATATCGCCAAATGACTGTCAGGGAAGCATTGCCTGACTTTGTCCTATACCAGGTTTTGCTTTTGCTTCTCGTACTTGTATACTCTGTTTTGCTCTTCCCTCTCTTGTGATGCACTGGGATTTTATCTCCTGATAAAGTACTAACATTGAAATCGTGCCTCATGCTCTGTTTTCTAGAGAAGTCTAGCAATGACACACACAAGGGGAATGTATGCACATCCCTTGGCCGCCTGGCATATGACAGTGAACAACGGACTGTGGCGGTCACAAGAAAGCTTGGCTATATAAGTTTTGGTGCATTCAAATTATGGAGTACTCTGCAGCCTTTAAGAATGTTGAATTCTATCTCTGTTTTAGGGCTTCTGAGTTATATTGTGAGATGAAATAAGGAATAATGCATTGAAATGTGATTGCTGCCTAGATTTCAAAAATGATGTGTGCTATTTATTTGCCAGTTTTTGCTATATAAGAAAAGTTCTAAAGGGAAACCTACAAAGTGTTATAAATGTTCACTTTTGAGTTATGGGTTAAGAAGGAGCAGAGTGCATGACATTCTATGACATTTAAACATTCTGGATTGAGCATATGTAGTTTGATTAACTAAAAATAAATGAGCAAATAATGAGCTCCTGAAACATTGAATCTGATTTCTATTTACAAAAGCCTTCAAGAGTGGTTATAGTACACAGGATTACATACTTTTCAGATATCAGTCAAAACTGACACGTAGCCGGCTTGGTGGCTTAGAGTATAATCCCGCGCCTTGGGAGGCTGAGGTGAGTGAATTGCCTGAGCCTGCGGGTTCAAGACCCGTCTGAACAACTTGGCGAGACCTCATCTCTACAATAAATCAAAAAATTAGCCAGGCATGGTAGTTCCAGCTACTTGGAAGGCTGAGGCGGAAGAATCGGCAGAGCCCAGCAGGTCGAGGCTGCGGTGGCCGGGAGCAGCCACTGCACTCCAGTTTGGGCAATAGAGTGAGACTCCAACTCAAAAAAAAAAAAAGAAGAACTGACACATGTTGTGCATCATTTTCAATTCTTAGATGTCATGTTAACTGGTTATACAGTTATCTTACAATAAAATAATATAATCATCTTTATTCTTTAGAATTTATAAACCCAGTATTTAATTATTTTCATTGAAAAGAGATAATATGTGACAAATAAAGATCAGTTATAATAAATGATGTACAAAAAATTAAGAGATAGATGTGTAAATAGATATAGTGTTTTGCTTTTGCTCTATTCTTGGAAATATTTCGTTTCTTCATTAACTGTGAAGGCATTTCAGGGTGGATTGCAGAGAAAATGCTACTCCAATTTATTTAAGTATTCACATAAGCAGGAAAAAATAACAGTAATATAAAGAAATTTAGAATTTTTTTGAAAAACATCATTAATTAAACTGCAACATTTAACACAAAATTGAGATTTTTCGCAAGGATGACATAGTAAGAAATTATTAGTATATACACTATATTCGGCTATTCTGGATTTAAACTTTTGACTGCATTGTGCAGTCTGTTTATAAGTATACATTTCCCTGTAATATTTAGTGATTGCCTAATATATTGCTGAGTAAGTTAAAATTAGTAAATTAGGCCAAGCACAGTGGCTCAATCCTGTCATCCCAGTACTTTGAGAGACCAAGGCGAGGGGATTCCCTGAGCCCAAAGGTTTGAGAACAGCCTGGGTAAATTAGTGAGACCTCATCTATACAAGTCAAAAACTGAGTCAGCATGATAGCGCATGCCTATAGTTCCAGCTACTTGGAAGGCTGAGGCAGAAAGATCTCCGGAGCTCAGCAGGTCAATGCTGTGGCAGCCGTGAACATGCCACTTGCATCCCAGCCTGGGCGACAGAGTAAGACTCCAACTCAAAAAATAAATAAATAAGCAAATTATCTTAAAGTTATGTAACCAGAGTAATTAAAATATAAAGAGCACCAACATAAAGGAAAACTATCTAGTTTGCCTAGATACACACTTCCTTCCTTTGCTTCCATCAAACTATAAAAACATAATGAAATTAGTAGTATGATAAATAATATTTTCATGCATTCAAATTCATATGCTTTTTTATGAGAAAATATATTTCTAAAGTTATAGTGGGTGTACAAAATTATTATCTACTTATTACTATATATATTTAACCTGTGTCACAAATTTATAATATATATATATACATATATATATATATACACATGTATATTTAAATTAAAATGATAGATATTCATGATGATTTTTCTTTTAAAATTCAACTGGAAACAGTATAATATTTGGGAATGGTTTGCAGAAGCATAAAGATAAAAATAATTTAACATATGAATAATTCATAATCTATTCTCTGTGTCTATCTCTATACTCTATGTATGTATGTCTCTATACATATGATTACACACATGAGTGATTGTCCTGTAAAAATTTGCAAATAATACATCATTTTATCCTCTCAAAAATATCTGAAATTTGTACATTATCAATCACTGTTTTGCAGGACAAACTAACTGACATAGCTTGTCATTTTTTACAAGGTATTTCCTTTACAACTATTACAAGGTTACACAGCCATGGTGTGGTGGTAACTAGTTTTAAATCTAAGTCTAACTGGCACCGTATGCAATATTTCCAACCAATACACTCTACTATTAATTGTGCTTTTATTCTTAGGTTAGAATTTTAAATTAAATGTGGAAGTAAGTAGCTCATTGGACACTTGTTTATTATTCCTCAATTTTGGTTAATGAAAAGCAAGAGACTTTTTAGTAATGGTGATAAGAATAATGATAGTAATAACACTAATATTAAGATAACACTAATGTGCAAAGTAGATCAAGAATTTTCTTTAGCAATTTGCATGTATTAATTTATTTAATATACCCATCAATCCATTATTTCCCCATT
The DNA here is from genome assembly GCF_000164805.1 of Carlito syrichta. Classification (NCBI taxonomy): domain Eukaryota; kingdom Metazoa; phylum Chordata; class Mammalia; order Primates; family Tarsiidae; genus Carlito; species Carlito syrichta. Next base: position 588,353 of record NW_006994855.1, read on the forward strand.
TTACAGGTAAGAAAACTACAGCATCTTTTGTAGGAGGTTCCCGAGGTAGTTCTTATTACTATCTATCTTAGAGGCAAAGTAGTAGTACCTTGTCTTAGAGGCAAAGTAGTAGTCAAGGGAAAGCAGTGATTTGCAAGAGCAGCTTACACATTTAGCAGTTTTGATAATTGAATTTTTAAAATGTACACACATGTGGAGATATATAAAATGCCTATATAAACACCTACACATGCATGCACACACATACACACACAGAGAGACAGAGAGAGAGAGAGAGAGAGAGAGAGATGGGAGATATACCAGCGTCTTAGCTAGAGAGTTCTTCTTAATGCCTGATAACAGGTTTAATGTGTAAAATTGAAATGACATAAAATGTTGAGAATTTGCAGTCAGTTAAATTTTGTCATGTGTATCTAAATGAATGCATTTCTTACAGTGATACAACACATTGCTCTTAAGCAACTGAAAAAAATCAATACACTGATCACTAGTATGGTATTCTGTTTGAGAATTTGCATACAACAAATCAGGGCATTCCAAACATGTAACTTCCCCTCAACACTATCATTCTATTTTCAAGCTTGCATAAAGTTAAGTGCAAGGTGATACAAAATACAGCATCTCCAAAAAAAGTAAAATAATGGCTGCTATAGAACTATCCCTTGTAATCTGCTTATTCAAAAGTAAATAAATTTTAAATCAGAATTTGTCTTGTGTGGAGTGTTGGTCGTAGATAATTCCTTCTTATAAATTATTATACTTTATTGGAATGCCTTTATTTACATGGGATATATATAGGTTCTGAGTTTTAGCAATAATATCTTTCATATAATTAAGTGTTGGTCAACTATGCAAAGAGAAAAGAAGTTAATCAAATGCTCTTCAGTGACAAGATATAAACAATGGGACAATTAATTTTCCAGGAGCAAATTGATGAGTAGGGAGTGTTCATCAATTTGCATAGCATGTGACAGTGCTAAAATTTTTCATATTTTTTAACCTGGCAAATGATTAGAAAGGTGTACCAGCATTTTTTTTTCCTGCTCTAGCAATGCTTAAATAAATTGTGAAGGCAAATAATATGAGTCCAGTTCATATCGCAAGGGTCATTTTCTTTTTTTAAAATTCCAAACAAAACATTATTTTCTGCATGAATTGAGGGATTAGAAAAGCAACCAAAGCTTTCAAAGAATTGATTATTAGTAATATGCCCAGGAACTGAATGAAATCTTTATAGTATTCAAGCATGTAATTTAAATTAAGAAATGAGAAGGTCACCAAATGTAAGGATTCTGTAGTAAGGTGAAAATATACTAAACTTGCCTGAAAGTAAGAATAGAATAACAAAATCACACAAAAAAGGAAGGGATTCTGCACTGTTAAAATTACACATATTTTGCTTTCATCTATTGGCTTATGTTTATAATCATTAAATAGAAAGTGAGTTTGGAAGATTGAATTGGAAAATTTTCATGTAAAATTTTTATTTATTTCTGTATAAATCTGGTCAAGGGAAAAAAAGCATTGGCTAGTATTTGAAATTTCGTATCTGATTGGGACTCAGCTACTTATAAGCTGTGTACCATCGGGGAGATAGTTGCACTTCTCTGGGTCTCTACTTAGCTGGAAATAACACTTATCTTGTGGGGATTAAAAATACACAGGATAAAGTAGATGCTAAGATACCTTTTGAAAATAGAAGAATAGAACACATAATTTTAAAAATCAAGATGACCTTAGATAAACAATTAGGAAAATGATAACCACAGGAAGTTACTTTTCAATGACAGTAATTGTTATTTATGGTTCTATCAATTTGGAAATAAATCCCTGGAAAAGTTGATAGATCACTGGATATATACAATAGTTGTAATGTACAAAGAAACAAGAAAGTGAAGAGTTTAATACATTTTTTGTAGAAGGCCTTTTATTTTAAACGAAATGGTGGCTGTTCACCTCTTAAACGAATGTCATAAACTTTGCAGTTTAGCATGACATAATTCTAGTCACTTTGAATTAGTAGTGCAGTTAGATTGCTGTTATTGATGGTTCACATGAGCGTAGAACCATTAAGGTGTCAAAAACTGGGAGACTTAATATGACATAATACCAGCCTTTTAAATGTAAATGTTGCTGTTGGGTTACATCTCAAGGATTTTGTGTGTAAACATACTTGGACAGAAATAAATTTTTTAAAAATAATTTTCAAATTATCTACACAGGAAGATTAAAGCTTTTCAATGATTTTCTTTCAAAACCATGATTAAATTTAGTCAAAATTTAATGGAAAAAGTATGTCTAAAATGCATAAAAGTGAAGAACAATTTTTAAAGTAGAACCTCTTAAACACTGGGCAATACATAGATTGATCATCTACTTGAGGAGAGGGTAGAGCTTTTCTCTCACACACTAAAAGAATGTGCCCATATTTTGCATTGGAACAACTAGGGTTGATGGCAAGCCCCCCTCCTATTGACTGTAAAAAGGAAAATGCAAATCCGAAGTGCACTGTACTTAGACCTATGTAAAATGGAAGCTGAAAAGTTATATGCAACAATGGAAATCATTGGATTAGAATGTTTAGAGTAAGGAGAAAAAATAACATTCTTCTTCAAATGTTATTCTTCAAATGTTATTCTAATATTTTGCTACACAATTTTTAAAGTGGCAGGAAAAAATCTGTTAAAGCTGTATATTTATTACTCAGTCATCAATTGCATACATAAAGAAAACAAAGTAACTGATTTTTGTTACTGATTTTATGTAATAAATTACAAAATTCTTAATGAGATTTTCTCATGATTCAAAACAGTTACAGTGTGTATTACTTTTTTAAGACTCATAAAACTGAAGTGCTTTTATAAATCCAAATATTTAAATTTTCTATATAAGAGACTCATCATTATAAATGACAATCATTTTAGTGCATGCAATGAAAGTGAAACAAGAATGAGACGGGCTAGGTAAGATGTTAAAAAAATTGAAATTTAAAATGTCATCTTAAATTTTTAAAATTATATGCAAATATCTATAGTATATATATATGTAAATACATGTAATTGTTAGGTGATATTTAAATATGTCTTTCTGAATAGTAGCACGTTTTACCAGGTGCATGCTTGTGTGTGTATGTGTGTGTAGAGGTAGAATCTGATATCTCCAAGACTCTTCAAATGTTACATGCATTTGAACTCATCAAATGTTACATGAAGACCCATCAAATGTTACATGAAGGTCAACGTTTCAAATGTTACATGCATCAAAGACATCACAGAGGATACAAAGTTTTTAAGCTAATGTATTAAAATAATACAATATTTTATTATTGATATGTGGATTTTTAATTCATTTCTTAAAAAACTATAAGGTAGTTTATGCAGAGATCTTTATTTAGTCCAAGTTATTAGAACACTTAATATCTGCTTGTGTGTATCCATTGAATATAATTTCACAATTAATAAAGCTAATGACTATGATGATAATGTAAAATAAAGATCCTTATTAACTTTCTCAAAACAAAATTACTGTGATAACTCTGCATATTTAGAAATATACAAAATCTAAATATAAATAAAACCATGTTTTGGATTTTCTAGGCAATGATTACTGTTCATTAAAGTAGGCAGTTGAAGGCAAGTTTGTGGATTGCACAGTAAGGAAAAAATGTTTTTAAACAGTTGAAGGGCAAATATATTATTAAGTAATTACTATTTTTAAAATTTACATTCTAAGTATATGTCATAATTCTAGTATAATCATTTTTAGCTCTAAATTATGTGTTTTTGAGCATGCTTGTGTATATTCTTCAAATAATACATACGTTATTTTGAACATTTAAAAAAAAACCTTAAAAGTCAGCCTGCATTGTATGAACATTATTATCCTTTGAGATGCCAGAGGGACATCTACGGACGTGATGTATTTAATAAAAAGTATCCAAAGTTTTAAATTATAATTTTGTACACTAAACTCTATAATTACAACACCATTTTATATGTAGCATGGCAGCAGAAAGAATTAATGGTTCATGAGATAAAAAAGCTATTTATAAAGCATGATACCATTACCAAATATTGAAATATATGAGATCATATATAAATCTTTTTTGAATAATTCCTTGACTTTTAGAATTCATTTATAAAGAAAAGTAACATTATGCTTCCCCTTTGCTTTTATTTTAATTCGTGCTATTTTAGAAATGCAGTTTTAAATTAAGCAAGAGTATATGCATCTAATTTTATTTCTTTTTACTAAAACATTTGTATATTTTATTCAAATTTACTCCAAGAAAACAAAAATATACAAAACAACACATTCATCCAAAACATATAATGCATTGTGTATGTTTATTGAATTAAACATTCATTTTTAATGAAAAAATGGTCTGCTTTTATTGGTTAATCAAATTTTAGAAATGCACACATTTGGCTCCAAACTAGAGATTCTGGCGAGTCTCCTGGGTGGAGATGGGGGGGGTGTTGTTTATGTGATAATGTGAAGTAGCTGTGCAAAATTGTTGCTAAAAAATGCAAGAATGAGAGCATGAGCTTAAAAATAGAAGTGAGTTACCCTTTCCACTAAAATATTCAGCAGTGAATTGAATATTACTAGAATATGTATAAGATTTAAGAACTGATTTGTAGTATCTGGATTTATTCTCTAGTCTATTGATTCTCATGGGGAGGGCATGCGATTTTCTTTCCTGAAGGCTTGTATTTATAATAATGTTGTGTAAAGACGCTAGTGATTTTATGATGTTAATATAAAAATAACTTTCATTCATTGGGGATGTTTTATATGCCATGCACTGTTCTGATTTTTTAAAAAATAAACATTTTTTTCAGATAATCCTTAAAACACATGATAAGATCTTTTTTGTCCCGTTTTGGAGATCTAAAAAATTGAGGTGAAGAGCAATGTAAGGTTTTTCAATTCATAAAATCTTTTACATAAACCCAATAATACATGATTTCAGTTTTCATGATCTTATTCATGGAATTTTCTGATTACTATAATGATATCCACCAGAGTTCACCCATGACCCTGCATTGTCAAACTCAAGGTCACTAATCAGTGTTTGTCCCTCTAGATCTATGAGATGTATGTGGTAGTTCCCTTCTTCTGAACCCTGACTTGGCTTTGGGGCCGTTATCTCTGCAGGTTTCCATTCAACTTCTCTGGTTCTTGTGTCACAGTTTTACCTAACAGATCCCTCCTCATATTCCTGACTTCTGATCCCTTAAGCCCCTGGGATTAGACGTGGGGCATCTTCCATTTTCTAACTGCCCCAAAACCCATGTCTTCAAGCATGTTCTCCAAGTTGTCTACTTCCATGTTTATATCGTCATCCCAGATGTCCCTGGACAATTCTTCCTGTGGTCTAGATGGCACTTCCAGGTGTGAATTCAAGAAACATCGAGTCATTCTTGATTTCTGTTCTTCTCTAAGCCCCACACTTGCAATCTTTCATTTTATCTTGTCGATTCTAATCTCAAAATAGACCCATAAACTAGTCTCCTCTCATTCCTGTCACTATTATTCTCCTGGTCCAAACCACCACCATCTAACCAACCACTGTAGACTTTTATCTAGTCTTCTTCTGATTTTCCCACACACTCTCTCTACCTAAGACACAGTTTGTCATTTACTTAGCAGTGACAGTATTCTCTGAGAGAACTAGAGTCAGTTGGCTCAAGTTATTCTTCCGTCTGTGCAAAGCCTTTTAATAATTTTCCATCTCATTCAGAGTAACATGTAAGATTCTGACAATGGCCACCGATATCCTAAATAATCTAGGCTCCCAACATCTTTCTGACCTCATCCTCTTCACGACTTCCACGTCACCCTTTGTACTTAAGCCACCCAGGCCTCCTTGAGGTATACAGGCAGTTATAACACAATGGTATGTATTTGTGTATTTAAACATAGAATAGGTACAGTAAAAGTATTGTATAAAAGGTAAAGAATGGTACACCTGTCTAGGTAATTTACCTTGAATGGAGTTTTCTGGACTGGAAGTTGCTCTGGGTGAGTCAGTGAATGGGTGGTGGGTAAATGTGGACAGTATCATACATAGCTGTAGCCTTCGTGAACCAGGTATATTTAGGATACCTCTAAACTTATGAAAACATGTTTTCTTCAATAATAAATAACCTTAGTTTACTGTAAATTTTTATTTTATAAACTTCTTAATTTTTAAAAATTTTGACCATAATAACACTTTGGTTAATATCAAAGCACATGTGGAGCCGAACAAAAATATTTTCTTTTTTTTTCCTATTTAATAAGCTTTCTTCTATGTTTACATTTTATTCCACTTCACATATGTTTCAACTGTTTCGTAGAAATTTCAAAACACAAACACACAACTTAGTGTTTGTACAGTGTGTGTCTGAACAGTGTTAGGATCATCAATATCTTTCCCCTCCGCTCCTGTCCTACTGAAAGTTCTTTTGGGGCAACAGCATGAAGGAGCTGTCATTTCCTGCTACAACAATGCTTCTTCTGGAATGCCTCCTTGAAGGACCTGTCTGAAGCTGTTTTGCAGTTAACTTTTATTTTTTATTATCTAGGAATATACTAACACCATTGATATTTATACCTAAAATGAACAAGTTATATATGACTTATATCACAAGCTGTTTGAAAAATTCCCAATAGGAGGTCATTCTACAAAAGACTTGACCACTACTCCTCAAAACTGTCAAGGTCAGTCATGAATAGCAAGAAAAGTCTGAGAAACTATCACAGCTGAGAGGAAGCTAAAGAGACATCCCAAGTAAATGTAACACAATATTCTCAGTGGAATTCTGGAAGCGAGAAAGGACTTTAGGCAAAAACTAAAAAAAAAAACTTAAAAAAAATTCTAAAGACAGTGTGGTCTCTAGTTAATAAAATACATCAGTATTGGTCCATTAACCTTGACAAATGTATAATACTAAGTTAAGTAGTTAATCCTAGGAGTAATTGTGTGTGAGGTAGATGGGAAGTCTCTGTACTATCTACACAATTTTTCTGTAAGTCTAAAACATTTCCAAAAATAACAAGTTTATTTTTAAATTTTTTTGTCACATTACTATTTTAAAATGAGATGTTAGAGTCATTCTTTACAATTTAAGTATTCAAGATTTGTTGTTAGAAATTATTTATGCCAATAAGTTCTCTGAGAATTCTCTTTGAGATTCTAAAAATGCTAAAGATATGGTGCATGCCCAAACCCATTATTAGTTTAAGCATTAATTAATTTTATGTAGGCAGAGAACGCAGATTTACATATGAAACAAGAGATACTTAGGAGAAAGTAGAATTCAGAAATAAAGAAGTGATTTAAGCTCTGTGGTCAAATCAAGGTGTGGTCTACAAAGCACAGAGTGCTGTCCTATTTGGGATAAATTAGTCAATCATTTGAACAAAATGCTTTCTTAATCAAATGCTGTTTCTTCTACTGACAAATCATTTAGCAAGATAATTAATATGGAACTTGAAAAATTATTATATAATATTTTCTTTTCATTGATAACTTTGTTTAGCTAGCACGTGCTTTTTAGTTCCTAGTAAGATTTAGTATTATTCTATCATGCATTAATCTATTTTAAATATATTTACAGATATAGTTTCTCATTTATAAGTGGAACACAGGGTATGAAGATGGGGATAACAGACACTAAATACTCTTTATGAAGAGAGAGAGGAGAGTCAAGTGTTGAAAACCTGCCCATTGGGTAGCACGTACACCATTTGAATGACAGGCTTATTAGAATCCCAAGCCTCACCATCATGCAATATACCCATGTAATATACCAGGCCATGTTCCCCCTAAATCCAAAATATATATTGAATAAAGAATTAGAACTAGATTTCTATCCAAAATGGGACAAAATTCAAGAAGGAAGAGATTTAAAGTGCCAGACTAAAATTTCATTTTTTTTCATACTTTGTTGTTAAAATTTCTAAGAGTCACTAAGATAGTCACCAAACCTAAGTCTTCTGCTGGGGACAGAAAAACACCATAGATGTGTAAAGTCTTGTGAGAGTCTGCAGCTGGAGCAGACTAACAGCACTGATCTGGAAATTGACATCAGGAGGGTGGTCACAGACTCAGTCAACCAATACAGAGAACTTGACTGCCGAAACACCAAGGACAAGCCAGGCGAGGGACCTGGCTGAGTTAGAGGTCAGCTCACCAGGTGAGATCACCCATTTATAAGTTCACATACACACATGTTCCTTACTGGCTATTAAATAGCAAGGCAGGAAGTAAGGTATAAAAGGAAATGGAAAATTAAAGAGTTTTTCATATTTCCAAATTTAAAAATTAGAGTTATATTTCTTGCACAGGTTAAAAAAATACCCTGGAAGTGTGTTCGTACTTCAATGCATGTGCTAGTTTTTACTCAAAACGGTATGTGGAAGAGAAAAAAAGTTTAAAAATTAAATGGTCATGTGTAAGTTCTAATTCTTGCAACCATTTGATTTCAGAGGTGGCACAACAAACAATGGTTGGCAAAATTGCTCATTCTTGAAAAACAAACAAATGAGAAGGTGGATGTAGAATACAATGTACTGACAAAGCAAATTCATAGCAGATTCTCTAACAGTTTGTATCTGTATGAAAAAGAGGTCAAGTTCATAGGCTAGCAGTAACCTTGTCATTCTAGTTATCCAAGGTGATTTTATAAAATCCTCATTATGTAGTGGAAAAAAACTCAGCTACAAATGCTATTTAAATCTCTGATGTGATATCAATTGTCTTTAGCTAAATCTTCCCTTGGGATACTGTTCAATTCAAGTTTGTCTCTGAGCAGCTGCCTGGTCCAGGTGAGAGCTCATCCTCTGTGCTTCTTTGACTCACACAATATTATTCTATCCTAGAGCTTGTTAAAGTCTAATATATCTTACCTGACTTTCTCTCTAATGTGAATATAAAGCAGGGGACGTGCTTTTAAACCTTAAATCTGAAGCTCGTGGATTAATGTGCGGCACATAGACTTTAAGCATCCTATAGTAGGAACCCAATAAACATTGGTTAGTTATAGAAAATCCAAGAAACAATTGGCAGCTGATGTTGAACAGTGGCCAAAATCTGTGCTTGATGAGAACTTTAGTTCAAAATTATACGTCATTCAAAATTTTTGCTGACTGTACATAAATATTTTTGGTTGATTCAAGTTCTCTAGGGAAGCGATGAATATTAAAAGTAAGCATGATAATCATGTGTATGATATATGTGGATATGCATATGTACTCCCTGGATAGCTGATATCTGCATCAAGTGAACAACCATCACGTTTATCAGTCTTTATGTTTTAAATCTAAAAATTTTGATGATTTTTGCCATGTCTTTATCAAACGCAATACTTACAAGTACAATGACCAAAATAAGCAGCCAAAAAGTATTTATGCAATAATTTGTTAAACTTTACTTTTCACAAGAAGTACTTATTGTTAGTCTTTTTTTATGCTAATAATTTCACTTGAAATTAGTTCAGGTGTCAGATATATAATTGAAAAATAGTTAGATATGTAGCATTTACATTATTTTATAGAATTTAGTTTCTAAATAAACATGGAAAATGCTAAGTATTATGTGAAAATTTTTTTAAATGCCATAAATGTGGTGCTAGTTATTAAGCTTCACGATTTTCCAGGCTGACTCATGTCTATTTGGGAAACACATGAATTTAAAAAAAACATACTCTTTCGTACTGTGTATACTGTCAAGCAGATACAATACTGGCATATTTCTTAGCATATTACATTTTTTAAGGATCATTTGAATTGTATGAATTAGATAATTTTGTCAGTTATTGAATTTTCAGGGAAATTGATTAGACTATTGTCAAGATATTTTTAAAATAATAATAATTACTACTAAAATTGTTTCTGCACAGTATAAGACAATAAGACAGATTTTTTTTAAAAAAGCAATCTGTGTGCATTTAAGTTTGTGCACACCCCTTGTGGCTGCCTGTTGAATTGCAAGGCAGTCTCAGCAGGCAGTCCTGACCTTGAAGCAGCAAAGAGTGCTGATTGAGGCTATTATGAGCAAAAAGATGGCATTATGCTGAGTAAATAAGAATCGAAAATAAAAGGAGTGGGTGAACGCTTTAGCATCCATATTCAGATTTGTTAATTTCCTTTGGGAAGGGCATAAGTCCTTCCCACTGATCTTTTCTGTAAAGGAAAATGATTCAAACAAAAGCCTATCTACTGGTGCTTGAGGATATTTAGATAAACATAAACACTGAGTCCAAAATTCCTAGCTTTAGTAGGAAATGTAACCCTAGGGAATTATGTGAAATTGCCAGACGTCTACAGTGAATATATTTTTTTCTAGTGCCACATATAGTAAGATTTGATTCATATTTGGTTGAAAAATATACTATGTAAGCCCAAAGTAATGTTGTATGTTAGACAAATACTGTGTGGACTATTTTTTCCCCCTAGTGGATGGAAAATTGAAGCATTTAACATGATTGCAGTGACCAAAGTCTACAGCTAAAATCATTTTTCTCAAATGCATCAAGATGTCATTTTTCTTGCTGATTCATGCGAAGCGCACGTTTCAAGGAGAACAGCTTTTGCTACTTTAGTTTTTTTTCACCCGCTTCCTGCATCTGGAAATCAGCTTGCTTGATGTGGAATGATGTGGGAGTCCTGCTAAGGGTTTGTTGAATCACAGTTGGCTCCAAATACAGGGATCATCTCTCCAATGCTTCCCTTGATCATATTTTATATTTTATCAGTTTATTCATTCAAATATATTTACTAGAGACATTTTTATGTAAACTCATGACATTGTAGTAGATACTATAAAAAACAGAGTGGTATATTCTGGAAGAGAAGATGAAACACATACCCAAATCACTGTAGCACATGGAAGACAGCGATATTGCCTCAATATGATTCAGGTAAAGTCCCATATGGCCCACAGGAACTTAAATTCCCGACTAGGACAATGGGGATATTTCCTGGAAATTGGTAGCTCCTTTAGATTGAGCCCTGATGGTGACAAGGACTTAGAAGTCCAGAAATGTTTCTGCAGGGTTAGGTAGACTCATCTTTGCTTCTTCCCCTTACATATACAATTTCTTCTCTCTCTCTTTTCCTATTTCTCAAAATGTGCTGTCAGGAAAGAACCATGTAAGCACATAAAAACAATGAAGAGTTCTGAAGTCCTTAATCTTCCCCAAGGTATATATTTTAATAAGTTATTAATTTCTGAGCCTCAAGAGTATATCACTAATGGTAGAAATACTGGCACAAGTAATAGGCCACAGAAGGGATATTTTGGGTTAGGGACACATTATCATAATCCCCTAGAATCATAACAAGCAGGAAACTGCCATTTCCATGTATAATCATTGTAGTGATATAGAATATTCCTACCCAGGAGGAAGACTGGCAGTGCACCCTTGGGCATGTTTGTTAACTTCCTTGACTGTCAATCCCCACAGCCTAACAAATAAATGAGGTTATATTTAACTTGAAAAGGGTAAATTAGCATCTCTTATTTTAAGCTGGCTCAATTAGCATTGAATTACTGAAGTAGTATGTTAAGATCAACTAGTCAACAACCCTGAACACAAAAGGAGTCTTTGCCAATTTTCACATATAGTGGTCATTTGTTTCTGCATATCTTCTAACCCTGGATTACATCATCTTTAAGATTCATTCTAATTCTACATTTCTATTGTTCTATTGATAAGGCTTCAAGCAACACAAAAAAATTTGAGTTAAGAGCTATGCTACTTTGAGAAAGTTACTTTCCTTTTTAAAAATTCAGTTACCATTAATGCATAATGTGACTATTAATTTCTACCTTTCAGTGCAATCAAAGAGAATACATAATAATTGCAAAAACACAGGATAGCACCAGGTATCTACAAGATGTTCAAGAATTGCTTCCTTTCTTTGCTAGAATTCCTGGGGACGCTAGATGCTATTGACCAATAGAGAGAGGAAGGCTGCTGGATTTGGTTTTGCATACACCTGCCCACTACCCTGCATCAGAGACATACACGTGTTCTGTGCTGAACACAGTTTCTCTATTGTTGCCAGTTGTGCTAACTATACATAGACACCTTTTTAGTAAATGTTTTTCTCAAACTATTCATTGCGTCTGGCAACTCATGAAAGGTTCACAAAATGTACAGTTCAAGAGTTAAACATTATTAAGATCAGGCTTGTAATTGAAGTTTTAGAGACTATAAAGGGAGAAAAAGTTTATGAAAAAGAAGAAGATTTCATTTAAATCAAAGTCAAATATAAAAAGTCCATCATAGAATTCTGGCAAACAATTTTCCAATGGAAGGCCAAACCCCAATCAATTTGTAAGATTCACATTGTATTAAAATAACCTTTGATTTCTTTGGTTCCCTCAATTCCCATAAACAATAATGTGCCACTTTACTGCTCCAATTCATTTCACATGTATTTGGCTTATCTTTTCAATAATACTGCTGGTTCTATGAAGGTCTAGATGGTTCCTTATGCCTTTTTACATATTTAATACAGGGTGGCACACATAGGTGATGTTTGGGAAAGTTACATGTGGATTGAAAAGCATCTCCATCATCTCCTCCGTGTTCGTGCATTTCTTCTATGATTTCCCTAGTCATTGCAGGAAAGCAAAATACATTCAGAAAAATGACATTCATTGTTTCATATTTTTTTCAACAACACTTCCAAAGAGTACCTAAGAGGAGAGGGTAAATAATAGATATACTTCAAGCTCATGGTTAAGTCTTTTATGGTTTTGATTTTAAAGTTTAAGTTCTAAAATATTAAATGAAAAGTTTCTTAAATATCTTAGTTATATTTCAATGTAATGTTTTCGTAGTTTGTTGTTAGCCTTTCTCATATATGAAACATTATATTTTATTTTACTTAAGATGATTTAGTGACTCACCTACTGCTATTTCATTTGTTCATTTATTCATTTAACAAAAAGTGAGCACTTCCCACATGCTAGGGACTTGCTATAGTTTTAGAATAAAAAAGATAGAAAGAGTATGATCTCTGCTTTTGGGCAGCTCAATGGTTTCAAATCTGAATTCAAAATAAAGTAGACAAGTAGTTCCCAAAACATAATCGATCTGTGATTGGGTTTTCAATATTTTTAAAAGCTAAGAAGAATGATCCATTAATCGATGACCAAAGGCTGCATTGGCAAAATGAAACATCATGTCCTTTCAGTTTTTTTTCCTTTGCTAAAATTATATCAATGCAATGAATAATACTTGCTTTAGCAGAAGGAAGAGAGACTCTGATCATCATTTTTATATGTGTTCAGTAATAAAGATAATACTAATTATTTTTACAATAATCAAAAGCCCTTCAAACAGTTACTCTATTCAAGATCAAAATGATTATAGGAAAAACATTCATGCTGAAAATGTGGAGTCAGGGGCTAACTGCCAACTTGCAGTTAAAAGAACATGTTTCTTATCAGTCTAAGCCAGGTGAATTTTTTTAATTTATATATGAAAAATATAATGTTTTACTTTATGTCTGTGGTACAAACACTAGGCCCTCAATTACAAGTAGGTACTTTTGTTCCCAATGGTTATGATTACCGATAATTCTTTATCTAAACCCACCTGGTGTAAAAGTCTCATGCATAAAGATATGGGTATTATCGTGTTCAGTCAGTTAGTGGGAAAAGAGAAGACGAAAGGCCAACGGTCTACATAACACAAAGGGTTGACTCATGAAGACCCTGAGTAATAAGAGAAATCTATGGGACACATCACTCAGAATTCACAGTGACATGCATCATAAGGTCATAATCCTCTGTTTTTAAGTTATATTTTTATATTCTTCTAGCGTTTTCTTCATGTGTTCTTTCTCTGGAAATTTTATTGTGAAAGATGCTCCTTCAGTACATTTTTTGATACTATCATTTATTATTACTTTATCAAATAAGATAAAATATTTGATATGTTATATTATACATGCTTAGGACCTGATATGAATTATCTCAAATTTTCTCAGAGTGTGTTCAATGTTTTAGAAAGTAATCTGTTAGCTTCATATAGTCATCATGATTACATTGCAGGATGCCCTGAATGAAAGGTGAAAGAGTAACAATAACCAACAATCCTAATGCAAGAATACTGATGAACCAGAAAGCAGGTGCATTAATAGACCATACATTGTTCACCTACACATATCTTTGGTCTATATTCGTAAGCTTTTTTATAACAACTTACGAGTCAGACTCATAATGTTGGCAAAAGTTTTTAACATTTTACCAATAATAACGTTCTATTACACTGAACTCTTCTCTCTGACTTTTTTGGTTTCTGTGCTTGTTTAGTAGAAGTCTACATTCTCTTGTTGTCTCAACAAGTTCTGATACATGACTTGCCATGCCTCATGCTTTAAAAGACAGAGATGCAAATGCAAGATGTTATGGCTTTTATACTCAAGGTATTTATGACCTGTGGCCGGTAGAGAGACACTAACAGTTCGACTGGCAGTTTCCTCCTGTGTTGAACTAGGCTGGACAACAATAAGATAGTTTGAGTTCTAAACATTATTTGTATTTTATCACTTCATCAAGCTCTCACTAAAATCATATGATTGATAATAGCTTTCAAATTTTATGAGAGGGCGCTTAAGCTTGGAGAAGTAAAAATTGTGTTTTCAAAGTATTATATTAAATTAATGGTATAGGTCAGGTTTAAAACTAAATTTGTAAGACCTCAAAGCTGAGACCCCTAGCCATGGTGCTGAATGTCCCCTCATACAGAACTCCTAAGATACCAAAGAAAAATTGCATTGGCAAACTGAGATTTATTCTAGACCGGGGGGGAGGGGGGTGCAATGATAATGCATTTTTGTGTCACTTCATAGCGTATAATCTGTATATTTTTTCCAAATATATTTTCTAAATTGACCATCATTGTTATTATAATGAGGGGCATTAGTGTTATTGTTGTATTGAAGAGGTTGTGTTTTTGTTTTTTGTTTTTGAAATCTGTATCTCATTTTGCAGCCCAGGCTGGAGTGCAGCACAATCACAGCTCAATGCATCCTTGATCTCCTGGTCTCAGGCAATCCTCCCACTGTAGCCTCCTGAGTAACTGGGAATACAGGCATGGGCCACCACACCCAGCTAACTTTTGTATTTTTTGTATATGTTGCCCACACTGGTCTTGGACTCACACAATTCTTCCACCTTGGCCTCCCAAGTTGCTGGGATTACAGGTGTTAGCCACCTTGCCCGGTCAAAGACCCTGCTTTTATTTATTTATTTATTATTTTAAAGATGTGCAGTACAATTCACGGTTAGGTATACAAACATTGGTTATGCAGGCACCCTTGTTGATGAGGTGTGTCCCTCTCTCCCCTGGCAGTGTCCCTCACCTGCCAATCCCACCCCCGCACAATGGCAGTTTCCCTCTACTGTCAATTCCTTTCCTATGTATTAGGATAATTATTCAAGGTCTGCTTATGAGTGAGAACATATGGTACTCTGTTCTTTGTTTCTGTGATAGATCATTATGATACACTCTAAATCCATCCACGTTACTGTGAAGTCCATAAGTTTGTTCTTCTTTATGGCTACATAATATTCCACTGTGTATATGTATCCCAGTTTTTAACATCCAGTTCAGCTTGATGGGTGGCATGGTTGGTTCCATGTTTTTGCTATTGTGAATAGAGCTGTAACAAATATGCGTGTGCAAGAATCTTTTTGTTAGAATGACTTGAGTACCTCCAGGTATATTCCCAATAGGGTGATTGCTGGGACAAATGCTTTTTTAATGCTCAGAATGTCTGGGTCGCTTGCTCAAGTGTATACAGGGAGTTAGTGATCAGGCTTGGGTTTGAACTTCTTTTGACTACAGCTTTGGTCATTTCCACTAACTGTATTGCCTTTTAATGACTCACTAAAAGATGAAGGGACCATCCACTGGTGGTGTAATGATGGCAAGGCCGATCAACCATGATGAGGGACAAATGAAAAGTCACAGGTGTGGGTGATCTGAATAACAGCCCTAAAGAGTCCACGGCTGCCAGGTATCTTCATAGGTTCTGAGTGGGGAGGTTGGTTCTTCCCAAGCCTAAGGACTGTGCACACTAACGAAAGAGGCAGAGCCCTGTGGCTCTGCAAATAGCTTCCACTGTGAAGCCAAAACTAGGTTTTTGTGCATGTAGGATGGAAAGGACTTTTACACTTCACAGTCCCATTTGACACTTGCACACACTCAAGACTTTTGATCTCAGGGTCTCTGCGTAGGGTAGTATTGATAAGAAGAGCGGGATCTTGGCTTTGTCCCTGGGGGAAGCTAGTGTTAGGGAGAGAATTCAGGGGTATACTCTCTAACATGCAAAGACAAACTCCACTAGGATTTTTTTTTTTTATTGAGTTGGAATCTCACTCTGTCGCCCAGACTGGAGTGCAGTAGCCACTCCCAGCCACCGCAGCCTCGACGTGCTGGGCTCCGGCGATCCTTCCACCTCAGCCTTCCCAGTAGCTGGAACTACAGGCGCACGCTACACGCTCGGCTAATTTTTTGATTTATTGTAGAAATGAGGTCTCGCCAAATTGCCCAGGTGGATCTCGAACGTGCAGGCTCCGGCAATGACTCACCTCGGCCTCCCAAAGCGTGGGATTACAGGCTGAGACACCAAGCCTGGCCCTCCACTAGGATTTTTAAAGATATTTGATTTAAAATGTTTAAATCTAACACTTATGTGTAAAAATACTGAGGCATGCACTTTGTAAACTATACTTTGTAAACACTTTGTAAACTATACTTCAATACCAAAAATGGAATCTATCTTTGACTCCATGAGAAGTGATCATTCTGAAATCTGATGTCATGCAGTTCATGTCCAATTATGTATGAGGAGCAAAAGTTATTGTGGATTTTGGTGTTAAATAGAAACTATTTTAATTCATCTCTTGGGCCTGAAACTTGTTCATAGTAGTGGACCATTTTTTTGGAAGAAGAAACAGCCCTCTGAACCAAATGGTATTTGTATGTTAGGTATATGTAGCAGCACCAGAAGTGAAAACTAAAATGTATAAAACATTAAGCTAAGTGTAAGTGTGATATGATGCTCAGGCATCATTACAAATTGTGTTTGTTTGCTTGTATTTATCCATTGCCTATACTATTTTATTTCTTGTTTCTTCTCTTGGCAATAAACAAATAAGTGAATGAATGAACTACTAAACAATTGGGGGACTAAAGTTAGTGACATTTATTAACATAAGATTTGTATATTGAGTATGAATTATAATAAAATTTTCTTCTTTGAACCTGACGAGAGGAAACAGGTACAGGTTTAGTTAAAACATACAGCTTTTGAAGAGGTTGTAGAGTTGGAGGTGGGAAACTGAAGCATAAGAGTGAAATGCAATGTCAGAAATCTGAAGCACACCGGTCAGAAACAAATTCCAGAAAGTTCTAGTGATGCCGCAAATTTGAACATCAGGAAAGCACAAGCAGGTGGAATAATTGTTAGATTAATTTTATCATGAATTGTTTCATTTGTCAAGAATGCTGTCTTTTGTGAAATAAAAGCTTATGATCTGATAACAAGATGTGATTAGATAAGTTTAGGACTGGGATTACGGTTAGGGCGAGGGTGAGATTGGTACTAGAGATCAAGGATTGACACTGGAGATAGAGCAAGGAGAACAAGAAGAGTGACATTCACATGGAAGCCCTGGGTTTGGGAGGCAGCCTCTGTTGGCTAAGACTGAGCTCTAGGAGGGAAATGCACATATCTGTCCTGAGTCTTCATGTTAGCCAACTGAATAGTCTACAGGGGGGCATGAGGGAGTCTCCTGTGAGAATTATTGTCCCTTATAAACAATTCTCATTCCAACCCGAGTCTGAGTCTGCATCAGATTTCCAATACGAGGAGTTTTGCAATGGCATGTTTCAATCTGCCAAAACACAGACTAATTATTTATGACTATCTTCTCAACATGCTCCCCTGCTCAAGTGTAGGCAAGAGAAACTGATATGCAATGCTTGGCCCCATGGAGATGAAGTGATGACTCAACATGACCTCACCAGTGTTGAGCCTCTTTTGGGAGGTTTTGGTGCTTCTCATTTCCCTTGTTTGATCTGTTTTTAACTATCGTAGAACTAATACCAGGTTGTGATCTATCAAAGTTTCTATCTGCAAAATTGATTGCATAGTCTTTGAGACAGAACTGCATTTTTTTTAGATAGCAAGATTTATTGAGAGGATAGAAAAGCTCCCTGAGGGGGTTGCCCCAGAACTACACTTTTAATGTTATTGCCCTGAATAATGATGTTAGCAGAGTGACTACTGTTAATTGACATTTTGACCTACCTGTTCAGTAAATACTTGAAGCAACCTAGAAGGAATAGCCCCCAAGGACATCTTAAAGGATTGAAAGGGGAGGCGCATTGCACACGAGCGAACTTCTAAAAGTTGAGAAGAAGCTGCATTTTTTTCCCTTGCTTTCAAATTACCTCTCCTTTCTTTTAATTTATTCTCACTAATTATCTTGACCCAGGAAGCCACCACCTCCGTCATTGTTACCTGGTTCATACTGCATTCCCTGCAGTTAGTTAGTTTCTGGGCTTAGATGGAAGAAACAGAAAGGGAGCTGCTGTCTGCTGCTGCCCTCACAGTCAATGTCTCATGGAGCATCTCTGAGACTGTCTCTATCTCTGTCTTTTCATCATAAATAAAATACCATTTGTAACTATTAGAAGTTAGATTGTGCATTAAAGATCTCATTAATGAATGCTATTTTCTGTCTCTTAGCCCTGTCTCCTGGGTGGTCTTTCCAAATTCTCCATCCTCATAAACTCTATTTCATTTATTATTGAAAATGGGAGAATGGCGATATAAGAATAGTCTAAATGGAAATAAAAAAGATTATCTGCACTGTGAAAGGTTTCCTTTCAACACCCGTTAAGGCAGGCTACTGTGGTTACAGATCCAGGCTGTCTTCAGATAGAGTTGGGATGGCCTCCAGTGTTGGGCCCTTCTCAGCTGTAGACATCACCTTTCTTCACTGGGCTGAAAATGAACATGGGCCTGTCTGCATCAGTGTTTCTGCATACAAGTCAAGGTCCCTGCGAAGATATATCCATTGATATTTGCAGGCAAAGACCATGAGACTTCTTTGCTTTAAGATAGCAAAGTGGAAATAGGGAGATGAGCAAACAGCTGTAAAATCTCAAAGTGTCATTAAGTAATGATTGCCTTTTAAGAGTAAGAACAAAAGCAGCGTATACGACTTGTACTGCAGACTAATCACAATTTATTCAGAAAGTTCAAGTTCAAACCTTACCGTGTCTAAATATTTTCATTATTTATTACAATTAGCATATGCATGATTCATGTTACCTGTCTGCCTCATTCGAGAGTACTAGTCCTGGGGAATCACACGGAAGGAGAATCTGGACAAAAATCTCCACTAGCTTGTGATGACAGTCCCAACTGAACCAAGCAGTGTCAGTCAGCAAGGTGCAACACTCTTGCACGTATAACTGCTCATAGGATGTGGAAATGGTGCAGAGCTAGCGTGTGTTAATTAACATCTTAGAAGCAGAAGTTAAGGAAAATTAGTCTTCATGTTATAATTTTAAAAATGAGTCATGGTAGTTAATTAACCTATCTAATACCTCAAGGTAAATGAATGTCTGAATCAATTCACAATTAACAGTTTAAATATCCTCACTTTAAAAGTAGCCTTATAATACCTATATTTAAAATTAGAAAGTCAGAGCTCTGATAGTTAATCTTTTCTTGCATTATTTGTGTATGTCCAACATTCTAAATTATAAACTCGATTGAAGGTAGGAACCTAGGCAATATGTCTATTTTTTTTTTATATCCTACTTGGAATTCCATAGGATACTTTACTCTAGAAAGCGCTTAATGGTTTAAAAAATTAGATTTTCCTTCTTTGTCCTCAAAATTGGTTGTGAAAATTTCTATAAAAAGGAAAACCATGCAGCATGTAAATCAACCAGTACTTGGTGACAATTGCAGGGTGCAGGGTACACTGTTTAATTCACACATGCTTGCATATCTGGATCTCCCAAGAGATATGACACTGTTGAGAACTACTCATTTTGCAGCTACAGTGCCTCACACAGACTTTGCCACCTGAGAGGTATTTGAAAAATGTTGAGCTAAGACATACTGACCAAAATCAAAGGAAATGTATTTAGACTAATAAAATAAGCTTACTTTAACTGCTACAAATAAGCACATCTGTGTTTCTTAACATTTCATCATGTGGGAAAATCAAGTTACTCATGAGCAAAACATAGATGACACAATTTGTGTTAGAAGAACTCCAAAATTTCTGACTCTGAGCTTATCTATTCTCAGATTTCCAACTGTCCACTGGATTTTAGAACCTTAATATTTCCCAAAGACATCTTAAATTCAACATACACAATTCACTGCTCCTCCCTCCACTTCCAGAATACCTGGTTTTAACTCTTATTTTCATTATTTCAGGTAATGGTGAGTTCATGTGCTCAGCTTCCAAAATTATGACTCTCAGAGACTTCCTAGACTATTAGCTCTCTGTATCAACCCTCCTCCAGAGCAACTTGTCTCCAATCTTATCAAACCCAACCCCCAAGGACATTTTAGTTACAGCCTCTCCTTTCCAGGCCCTGCTACTGTTGTAATTTAGTCCTTTGACTTCCCTCTGGCACGAATACATTACTGCCTATAGATTGTTCTTGACTTGGATTCCTACCTTCCTGAATCCCTCTTGCACATTGTGTCCAGTCATCTTCTTAAAAATAAACGAGTCCAAGTTTCCTAATATCAATAGGGCAACAATAAACGCTTGTGTTTGTCATAGAAGAAGTTTCACCATGGGTTTCCACAATACTATTTTTTCCCTTCTTCACACAATCTAGCTACTTTCTCTGCCATTCTCCCTTGACCTGTGTTGATTCTGTTATTCTAGTCCTCATATTACTTCTTCCATCCTTTCTACAGCTTGTTCTCAGAATGCTCATCCTTATCTTCATCTGCTGATCCCTCATAGCTTAATTCAAACTTCACTTCTTAGGTAAAAATTCCCATGAATCCATAGGCATTTATGTACTCATTTATCTTTGCGTTTTTTTTTCAAACTATCGTTAAGGTTTACACCTTCATTGCTTATCTCTCTTTTAACTTGCCTTCATTGCTTATCTCTCTTTTAACTTGCTTATCTCTCTTTTAACTTGCCCACAAATAACTCCTGCTCATCACCAGATTACATTTTCATCCCTCTTTCTATCCCCAATATGTAATGGGTGCAGTACATAATGGGAACTCAGTAGATATTTGACCTCCTACCTTCTAAACATTGTTTCTTCCCTCTCTTCGTTACATTCAAATGTGTATTATCTTCTAAAATATAGGCTTTAACTTGATCTAATAATGCACCCTTGCTTTATCTGTATGAATTAGATGTTTAAAAAACGAGGCATAATTTTATTTCATGTATGTAAACTAAAGGAATTCATTGAAACATGTCTGAGAGTCAAATTTTAAAATGATGCAGCTGATGGTGGCACCTACTGGCCAAGTGTGATATTGCATCCCGGATCTATTTTTATTAAAATTGGGGCAGAGGACAAACTTCTGGGCACCAAGGTAGGGAAGAATAGTCAGTGGCTACTATGGAATGGAGGGGGTACCTATAGTCAGGTAGACTCTTCAGGGTCCTTTAAATTCTGAACACCAATCCAAGTGGCATTTACTGTTGGTTGTCACAACTTTTCACTGACATACAAAGATGGCCAAGGTAGACAACTTGTAATGGATGGTAAGTTTCCATTTTAGTCAGCTGGTCTGCCTACTATAGGATCATATTCGAAGACAACCAATCGAAGTCAATGTAAATCAGGTGTTTCTTTAAATATTTATGAAGAGTCACCTTCCTCCCACTAGATATGGAGTAAACACTTACTGTGCAAGTAACATCTTACATAGTAGTGTTCTCTGCTGCAAGATACAATATAAGCATGTACGGTCCTTGCTTTCAACTCGCTTCCGCTCCACTGGGACTATAACAATTAGTTGATCATAATTTTCCTATTGTAGATAGCTACATTTAGTAGGCATAAATTATACTCTCAGAATAAGGGCTATGTGAAAATTCACATACAGATTCAAATCCAGTAAGAATTACAAAGCAGTGTACACTTTCTACCTAAGATATTCTTAGGGAACCTATTGAAGGAATGATGGTCAGCATGATTATTTTAAATTGGAAATGGTAACCATGGCAGGCCAGGAATTTCCTTGAAGAAATCAGACCAGAGATTTCTGGAGCAAGGACACTAAACTTAGAATGCCTGAACAAAAGTTACAAGCTTTCTAATATTTACCAATCTTGTCACCTCCCCACCACACACCTGCACCATCTTTTACTGTAAGGGTAGAGCTCGCCAGCCCTGAGGACACAGGTAATCTGACTTCATTCTGTAACAGTTGTATGATCCAGTCTAATAAGTAATTGCTCCCTTCTGATCTCAACCAATTAAATGGAGATCATGATGCTGAGAGCTGTGTTGTGAGGAATAAATGAGAAAATGTATTTAAATCATTGAGCAGATACATTTGGCAAATACTATACGATCAATAGAATGGAACATGGACTATTAATATTTTAACTGCAAGTGGGCAACTGGTTATTTCCATAAAACCTTGGATGGTTTGCGCCTTGGTGTTTAGGTCACACAGTTCTTTCTGCCTAGAGACATCCCCTCAAATCTTTACATAGTTTATAACTTTCCCTGATGGCTGTGTCATCTCTTCACTAAGACTTTCCTTGATGCTCTTAGCATATGCTGGTTACCACTATGCCCTGAAATATGCTTGAAATTGTCTCCGCTATAGTGCAGTATGTGATAATGGCAACCCTTCTGAATTTGTTCATCTAACTAACTCCTGTGCCCAAACCTTGGCATCTCTGCAGGAACTAGAGCCAAGAACTTCCATTATTAGCTAATGGTCATTTTCTTCCCCCCTTCCCCCAAACTCCCAACATCTCACCTTGCAGTTCCTCCCACATACAGCAAGTTTGAGGCATGTTTGCTGATGAAGGTGATGCAATTAAAACACAAAGGAAAGCAGAGACACAAGGCAGTTCAGTGAACATGACCCTACAGTTTTGTCGTTGTTGTTGGTTGTTTGCCCGTTTGTTGTTGTTGGTTGTTTCTTTAAGAAATGGAGCGAACAGAAACTGAATTTGGTAGTGAGGAAACATCTGGAAATGCTTTGGGGAGTCTCTTTTTCACAGTGAGCATGTGACCAGTGGGAATTTGGAGTTCTTGTCACCTTTGCTCCCAGACAAGTGGTCTAAATCTCAACAGACCTGGTCTTCAAAGGACTGTGTTGACTTGTGTCAGCCGCCGCCTCTTCTCTTCATATCCCATCCCTTCGCCGCTTCTGAGGGGCACACAGTGTGCTGCATCTGTGAACCGCTGGGGAGAGGGATGAGGAGACACTGGTCTTCTGCCTAGTGGCCACTACAGTTATCTTTCTGAAGTTTTTGGATTAGACTAGAACCCAAAGGGCAGGACAGACATCTCTTTCTGAATGTCTTGTGAATATTTATTGACCATAAAAATTTAGAGAAATCAGAGTACCATCATTCAAAGACTTAAAATGCAAAGAAAGAATAGTATCATCTGGCATCTATGGAGTCAGGCTAGCCTTGGTAAAAATTCTAAACTGTATGATTTTTTGGAAC
Source organism: Carlito syrichta (assembly GCF_000164805.1). NCBI lineage: Eukaryota > Metazoa > Chordata > Mammalia > Primates > Tarsiidae > Carlito > Carlito syrichta. Next base: position 612,078 of record NW_006994855.1, read on the forward strand.
TGTTACATAAACACTTTGTGACCACTTTCTTCCCAAACTACAAAATAGCCACAAGGTACTTTGCAGAGTTTGACAAAAGTCAACTGAGATGATCTGTATAAAATGCTTGGAGCATAATAGGCATTCCTCACTAACATCTGTAGGCACTCAATACATGACAGTTATTTTGTCCTTGGTTATTCTTGTTTTATTAATAATAATGAGGATGCTGATTATAAGATGTTGCAACCACTGCTGGGGCTCTAGGAAGAAGATATGGACCGAAGTGAAAGCCCTTCAGTGAAGCTCCCCTTTTCCCAAGTCACACCTGTGCTCTGCTCTTGTAATCCTCCCTCTCTTTTTGTCAGGTGCGGAGAAGGAAAAGCCATCTGCAAAGAGTTGGATGTTTTCAGATTCGAGATTCTTTGTCCATTGCGTGGCTGACGGTTTAATGAAGTGTTGACAGTTCCTCTTTATTCTCGGGGTTAGGTAACATGGAGAAAACAACCCTCCCACGCCTCGACTTTGCATGGTTGGAGTTGAAGTAAAGGGCAGATCATCCAGCTATTCACCATCTGCCTCATGCAGCCGTAAATTGAAGGGCCTCTAAATGCCTTGTTGATTAGCTTCTCTTTTTTCTTCAGGCAGCAAATAATTTCTGGGTACCATAAGAAGGAAGTTCACTGAAAGTTCATTTTAGTCTTTTCTGGAGGCATCCTTTTCAGTTTTTTTTTTTCCTGGAATTTCTCTATCCACCTAATTTCTCTCCCTTTTCTTCTCCTTCTGATCTCTCATTCACCTCAAAGGTGACTGCACTTGACTCTGTAATGACCTGTGCTTTTACTTATTAAAATCTAAGGGTTCCACTTAAGCCAAGAGACAAGAACACAAGATTGTGGTACAAAGCTGCTGTTGGTATTAAGTGCCCTTTTCTCTATGACCTCTTAACAGTATATCACTATCACTGTCAAGTCATAGTTTTTCTATGTATCTACATATCTATGCATTGAAGCATCTATGTATCTACCTGTCATCTATCTCAGCAGTCCCAACCCTATTGGCATCAGGCATTGGTTTCATGGAAGACAATTTTTCCACAGACCGAGGGTAGAGGGATGGTTTTGGAATGATTCAAGCACATAACATTTATGGTGTACTTTATTTCTATTATTATTACATTGCAATATATAATAAACAATTATGCAGCTCACCCTTAAAAAAAAGAGGCAAGGATGGAAGTGGTATATACAATAATGGGTGGGTCATGCACAGACTAAAATAAGTGTCAGATTCTGACTTCAAGCCTCCCACCAGACGCAGCCGTATAATTGAAGTACATCAGCTCGCTTGCCAATTATTGATAAGGTTTTTGATATGAGTCTGTAAGCAATTGATTTATTACGGTCTCTGTGCAGTCTAACCTCACTGCTAATGTTAATCTGCATTCACCACCTCAGCTGCAAGTCAGATCATCAGGCGTTAGATTCTCATAAAGGGCAGGCAACCTACATCCCTCGCATATGTAGTTCACAATGGGGTTCATGCTCCTACTAGAATCTAATGCCGTCACTGATCTGACAGACGACAGAGCTCAGGTAGTGATGTGAGGGATGGGGAGCAGCGTAAACACAGACGAAGCTTTACTCACTGGCCTGCCTCTCACTTCCTGCAGGTCGGCTCAGTTCCTAACAGGCCATGAACCAGTACCAGTCCATGGCCCAGGGGTTGGGGACCTTTAATCTTATCTAATTTGAAATGAACTAATTAAATCACTTCTTTACACATGAGACTGTAATTTCCTTGTACCACTGTTAGAGGCAGTTGTTTCTTGATTCCTGTAATCAGGGCTCCGGTCCAAAGGCAGACCCTAAACAATTGCTTGAAATAATGAATGTTCACTTCTTCTAAATTATTTTACAAGTAAGTGTTATCCTTTCAATAGTCACGAATTATCTATAATGCGTCAAGAATTTTGGCAGATGCTGGCAGCTAGAAAATTAGGAACAAGAAAGGAAATAATGTCATCAATACTGTAGTTACTTTCTTTACTAAGTTCAAATTTATTTGAGGCTGGGGCATAGAGTTGAGGTCAGGCTGTAAATTAGAAGCATTCTTTCTCTTTCATAATCCCATCAGTGGAAGCAAGACTCTTCATATACTGCCAGATTCCTTAGGACTGACTCAGGGCCTGAATGGGGCTGAGTTTTCCAGAATGTACCTCTTCAATATCTGTTATTCATGGTCTAGAAAAGACATGCACAACTATTAATCCTAGTCTTTCCATGTTATTAATGTCATAGAGTGGGGCATGTGGTTCATCATAGGAGCATGAAAAAATGGGCTATCAGATATGTTTGTAGGACAATTGTTTTTTTGTGTGTGAGTTTTCTTTCTGCATCAGAAGGCATCTAAACAGGGTAATGATAGCATGTCCTATAAGGACTGATTAAGAGTAACCTACTTTGTTCCACTCTACCCAGCTTCTTGTCCCCAAGTTAAAACCATCACTCTGTTTCTTGCTGTCCTTTGTACCATCAACTGGAGCACACAACAGCTGTCTGTGAGTTTCTACTGTAGTGTGGGGATTTTCCTCCCAGTAAAATTTATGACCTAGTCAACTTTGTATCTCTGTCTCGTTGGCTTTTAGTACCAAGTGTTGCCCTTTGTGAGTATGCAATACATGTATGCTAGTTAAATGAAGACACAGATTAATATACTAGCTCGGTGGGATACAGTTTATGAGTGTATGCTGTTGAAACAGATTATTTAACTGAAAAAAATACATTAAAGTGTTGATTAATGTTTTACAAAACTGTGGTCTAAACAATTTGAGAAATATATTTTTATTAATTAGAGGGAGGAGTTATTTGGATTTGAAGTCACAAAAGTCAAGATCAATCATAAACCAAAATGATTGAAACAGATATTTCAACCATTAGTTACTCTTTTATTATATGTAAATCTTATTGGAGAACGGTAAGCTGTTAAGTTATTATTCATTATTGAAATCATAATACGGTTTGAATAATTAGTTTGTTTTTGAGAAATCAGTTATGAGTCAGGATAATATAACAAGAATTACTATCTCTGTGACTTTGGGCAAATTCATTAACTTTTTAGAACACTTTAAGTACTGGATTGTATGAGATGTACAATAAATACTTTTCCTGCTGCAAGCGCTCTGAAGGCATTTTTGAATTGTGATTTCTGCAAGTCTTCATAACGATTCTACTAGGCAAGCCTTTCATCCTGTTTTTTTGTTTGTTTGTTTGAATTTAATTTAATTTAATTTAATTTTAGAGTTGTGGGGTACATGTGAAAATTTACTGCATAAGTAAATTGTGTACTGGTGAGGTTTGGGTTTTTAGTGAATCCTCTCTCCCTCTGACAGTAGATATGGTACCCAGGGTGTAGTTGTGTGTCCCTTATCCCTTCTCCCTCCCTCCTTCCTTTAGAAGTGTCCAGCATCCCAACACTATTTGCAATAGCAAAACATGGAACCAACCATGCTGCCCTTCGAAACAGGAATGGATAAAAACATGTGGCACATATACACGATGGAATATTAGGCAGCCATAAAGAAGGACAAAATCATGGACTTTGCAGCAACTTGGATGCATTTAGAGTCTACAATATTCAGTGATTTATCTCAGAAACAGAAAACTGAGTACTACATGTTCTCACTCATAAGTGGACCCTGAACACTTAACATAATTTTATAAGAAAGGATTGGCAGTAGCCAGAATCTACCAGGGGTGTGGGGGACACATAACATTAATAAGGGTATCTGATCTCAAACCAGGCAAAATGGGCACCAGAGGTAAACCCAAACTTTACCTGTACGATGACCATTTGTATCCCTAATCCTGAATTGTACCCCACATCTTTAAAATAAAATAAAAAATAATAAAAAAGAAGTGTCCAGCATCTGTTGTTCCCATCTTTGTACTCATGTGTTTTAATGCTGAGAGCACTAGGTGCAAGAAGTGTAGGTAGCTTACCCAAGAACAGTGTAAGTAGTACAGTTAAGATTTCAAGTAACACTGCCTTGACTTATATGTATCTGGTCTTTTAGCAACATATGCTGCCAATACTATGCCAATTAACTCAAGTAATGGGCTCACCTTAAAAGAAAGGGGATCAGCCGGGGTCGGTGGCTCAGCCTGTAATCCTGCACTTTTGGGAGGCTGAGGTGAGTGGATTGCCTGAGCCCATGGGTTCGAGACCCGCCTAGGCAGGCGAGACCTCATCTCTACAATAAATCCAAAAATCAGCCGGGCGTGGTAGCGCATGCCTGTAATTCCGGCTACTTGGAAGGCTGAGGCTGAAGGATCGCCGGAGCCCAGCAGGTCGAGGCTGCAGTGGCTGGGAGCGGCCACTGCACTCCAGTCTGGGCGACAGAGTGAGACTCAAACTCAAAAAAAAAGACAAAAAAAAAAGAAAGGGGATCTAGGTGAGAGGCTTTGACGAGAAGGTAATAGGCAGGACAGTCTAGAATTTGTGGCATACCTCAGGAAGGCATGAGATGGCTCAGTCAATAAAGAGCTGCATGCGGTAAGTGATTATACTTAGAAAAGGAAAGCAACGAACAAAACCTCCCTTCCGTTCTGATCATTTCATCAAGTAACTGTGGGAAAATCATTGTATTCTTTCATATTTAAGTTCACAATTACGCTTATACGATCTTGTATTTTGTGCCTGTAAAAAAATCCAGCAAATTTGTTGACATAATTCCCACTAATGTTAACAAAACCACCGAATGTATAGGGTATATATTTTCACGTAATGATACTGGCCTAGCATGTAGAATATTAACTAACAATAGTATTGCTTTTAAAACACTTAAATGAGCTTTGTATTCATGACTGGAAATCAATTACCTTGGGGATTACTTCCTATGTTAGAAAATCGACTTTATATAATTTCGTCAAAAAAAGCTGACTAGTATTTTACTCTTACAATACAAACAAAAAAATCTTACTATGCTACTTTTGATTGTTAATGACTTAAATCTTTCACATGTATTTTACAACACAAAGTGTACTAGTATGTGATTGTTAAAATTGTATATTTTGATCCCCATATTTTTGAAGCTCATAGATAAGCATTGAATTTGTCATTATTTATTTTGTTGCAGGCAGTTGTTTCTGGAAAGGACAAAGATATTAAACATCAAAGGGCAAATAAATTAAGAATTGGAATAGGTTGTACCTGTAGATTACAGTAAAATTTTTCAAGAAATTCCAGCAAGAGCTTAGATTCTCAATTATGAATGAAAACCTTTGGGATAAAAGACAAGTACAGAAGTAAAACACATTCTCTATGGATATAAAGATAACTGAAACAAACTTAATCAATGGCAGTTTTTCAGTAAATTGGGGTAAATATTATAAGCTGGCAACTCCTGAAAACTAAGCTATTTAATAGCTCTGTGATATAAACCCCCAAATACAATGCAGACTACATTTTCACTAATAAATAAAGCCTTAATATGTTTACCAATAGTATTGGTAGAAAAATTTTAGAGTATTTTGAAAAATATTTAGTTTACCTTAAGTGAACTTTATTTTTACTTGACTGAGGAGTTTCCTGCAAAGAAAAGAGAATTTCTGTAGTACTTTTCTGTTCATCTGGACAGATTTGAAGTTGAGGCAGGCGCCATGAGTAGCAAGCAGTTCCTCCTTGTATGATTTGGTCTTTTGGTTAAGACAAAATAAAAATCACTGTAATCTTTCTGCTTGAAAAGTGAGTGGTGAAGTCAATATTAGTCTTTAAATTGATGTGGATGACAAAAGCAAATGAAAAGCGTATAAAGACAGAAATGCTCTAAGCTTTCCAATTGTATTAATCGTGTAAGAGTGAAACCTTTGAGAGTATAGATTTTTTTTGTCTTAATTATTCTGGTTCATTCTACTTCACACTTTAAGACAAGGGCATTCTTGGAACATCAGCTTAATTTTTTTCCCTTTTAGTATCCTGGGAATGAGGACATACAAACAGACGAATGTGGTTGATGGGAACTATTCAAGCAATGTGGTTTCCTTACTCACTGCCATCCAGGCACGTAGAGGTCCACACACTTGAGTCCAAGGTCAATACCAACCAAGACCTGGATAAGCACTTGGATTTTGAAGCAAGTTACATACACGCTTTAAGTCTTGTTTTTCTTATCTGTAAACTGAAACTAATAACTCATAGGTCATAGCGTGGTTTTAGGATCTGGCAACATGCACAGAGCGTGCACTTCACTATGACAAAGTCAGCATTTAAAACAGAACTGTCACTGGAGTGTTGGGACATGATGATCAACGGCAGAGCTGAGAGAAAGAGGTTCAGAATAAGTAGGAAGGAAAGCTGTGCCTGAAGGAGGGAGGAGGGGCACCTGGGGCAATTCTTTCCAAGTCATCTCTGATGTTTCAAGATGGACCCTAAAAACCTTATTTCATCACCACGCATGATGTAAATGTGGCAAAATTTCATATGTACCCCATACATTTGTGCAAATTAAAATACAACTAAATACAAACAAAACAAAAGAAACAAATATATCACTGCTTCTGTGACTCGCTTATTTTACTTCACATAATTCCCTCCAGGATAATCCATGTTGTTAGTATAACGGGTATTCCTTCTTTTTTTAAAAGGTGGGAGTGGGTTATATTTTCTTTGTCTATTCACCTGTCAGTGGTAATTTAGATTGCTTCATGTCTTGACTAACGTGAATAATGCTACAATGAATGTTGGGGAGGTAATGCCCCTTCAAGTTTCCATTTTCAGTTCTTCTGGATACATACTCAGAATGGAGAATTCTGAATCATATGGTAATCCTATTTGTAATTTTTTGAGGAAACACCATCTTATTTTCCATAATGACTGCATTTTTACATTGCTAATGTAAGTGCAGTGCAGAAGGATTCGAATTTCTCCACATCCTCCCCAAGGCTTATCTTTAAAAAATAAATAGCAGCCATCCTAGCAATTGTGAGGTGATATCTCCTTTTGTTTTAGATTTGTAACTTCCGAATGATTCGTGATGTGAGAACCTTTCTCATATACATGTTGGCCATTTGCATGTCTTCTTAGGAGAAATGTCTATTAAGTTTTTTGCTCATTTCAAAATTGGCGCATGTGTGTGTGCACGCGCGCGCACACGTGCTCCATTTGAATTGTTGAAGTTCCTTGTATATCTTAGAAATTAACTCCTTATCAGGTATATGGTGAGCAAATGTTTTCTCCCATTCTGTAGGTTTCCTTTTCACTGTGCTGATTGATGCCCTTGCCGTGCGGAAGCTTTTTGTGTTGATGGAATGCTACTTGTCTTTTTTCTTTAGTGGCTGTGCTTTTTTATCCTACTTGTATGACATATCTGACATAGTCAAACATGTAGTGACAGAGAGCAACATTGTGGTTGTCAAGGGCTCGGAAAAGGAAAAGTGGGGAGATGTTGGTCATGGAACAAAAGTTTGTTATGTAAATTGATAAAGTTGTAGAGATTTGCTGGAATCCATAGTGCCTAGAGTTGGCAATGCTGCATTAGACACTGAATAATTTTTTAATCAAGTAGATATGAAGTTAAGTATTTTGATCATAGAAAAGAGAAGCTGTGAAGGAGAAAACTTTTGGAGATGATAACTGTTTATCACCTTAAGTGTGGTGATGGTGCTTTGGTTGTATGCATATGTTCAAATGAGTCCAATTGTGTCTATTTAACACATGCAGTGTTTTTGTCTTGTGCATTGAACACACCTCCCTAAAGGTGTTAAATAAAGTAACTGTTCCTTACCTTTTTCCACTTTCTCAGATGGAAAGTTGTTGAGTTCTAAGAGCACACACATTGACCTGTATTTGTTTTCACTTTCTAAATGTATGCACAATTAAAAAGGGGCAGGAATAAATTGCCAATAAATTTGTCTTCAAAAAGTATAACAAAACTAAATGTCATAAACATGACATTGTGTTCAGCTTCTCCAGCTTCAAAAGAAATTCTTCGATGGCTTTGACTTTTATTTCTCATAAATGTCTTGGCTTTCCTTCAGCATTTATGTGGCAGTAACAGCCCATTATCCTGTGGCAATAGTCTATTACAATGACAATATTTCACTTGAAAATACTGATTGTTTCTTAAATATAGGCTATATACCTGGTCATTTTTAGTAAGTGCGTTAAAATACTAATTATTACCCTTGTTAGCTTTTGTCTTTGAGTGATATGTTCAAAAAGTATTATTCCAAGTAATGTCATGATGTCTGCAGTTATTTCATTGGATAAAAATGTGTAAGCAAAATTTGTCGCTTTTGTTATGAGACTTCTTTTATTTGGTACACACACACACACACAAACACACACACATCAACTAATTTCTTTGAAATTAAAAAGACAGCTTTGCTTGAGACTATTTCTATGGTGCAATTATTAATAGAACCCTCTTTTATTCTCAAAGTATTTCAATTGAGACCACTCTAATTAAAAACCATTCCATACTTTTTTTTTTTTTTTGAGTCAGAGTCTCAGTCTGTCGCTCAGATTGGAATGCAGTGGCACGCTCCCGGCCACCACAGCCTCTACCTGCTGGGCTCCAGCGGGCGATCCATCTGCCTCAGCCTTCCAAGTAACCAGAACTACAGGCGTGTGCTACCATGCCCAGCTACATTCCATACTTTTAATAAGAAACACATTCCTCTTTAATCATACTTAAAAAAAAAAACCGAGAACCACATTAACTTCGCAGACTTAAAGGCTTAATCACTCTTCACATTATATAAAAACTCAACACAATATTAATCAGACTTTCAGCCACTATCTACCTCACAAACAAAAAATAATTAATATTATTTCAAATTGATATATACCTAAAACAAAGTTATTGTTTATTTTATTGATATTTTTGTTCACATCTCTAGGAATCCTCCTTGGCTCATCTAGATACAGGTAGATGTTACAGGTAGAAAATGTCAGTGCATACATTTCCTTTATCCAAAAATATATATCTACAGGCATCATTTTTATGTCCCCGCATTCTTATCTATGTGTGTGAGTGTGCGTGTGTGTGTGCGTGTGTGCATGTGTGCATTCATGGTTGCATATGTGTGTGCATCTTGATTTGTACTATATTTTCTGCTTGGAATGCACTTTATTCATTCTTACCTTGGTAAGATTCTGTTCATGTTTTGAAGTTGAGCACAAATACTCTTATTTTTATCCTCAAGTCCCATTTATCTTTAACCTCTGTGAGTATCCCATTTCTCCCAACATCCACCACTCCATAAGACGTATGCATATACACACATCCATCACCACCCCCCCCGCCACACCACATTCACCACCACCACACTGGCTTGATTTTTCATCTCACTTCACCTCTGTAGTATTCATAGGACATTGTATTAATTATCTTTATACAATTTTTTTTTCCAGTGGGATTCTGATTCTGTCACCCATGTTGGAGTGCAGTGGTTCAATCATGGCTCACCCTAGCCTCTACTTCTTGTGCTCAAGTGATTCTTCTGCCTCAACTTCCTGAGTAACAGAGACTACAGTTGTGCACCACCATACCTAGATTTTTCTTTCTTTCTTTCTTTCTTTTTTTTTTTGGTAGAAACGAGGTCTTGCTTTGCTGCCCAGGCTGGTCTAGAACTCTGAGACTTAAGCAATCCTCCCACCTCAGCCTCTCAAATTGCTGGGATTATGGGTATGATCACTACTCCCAGCCTTCATATGGCATGATTTGTTTCTCTGTCAATGGAATTATTAATATTGTCATTATTTCCTGAAGGTTAGCACATGGCATTTGGTGTATTGTGGGAGTTGAATATATATATTTCTGAACAGGCAAATCTGTGTTTACCAGGTTTATGTATGATTCAAGCCTGCTGCTCCTCTGTGAGGTCTAAGACTTAGAGAGTCTGTTTTAGGATTGGGCATATTGTTGGTGACTTTAGATGCATTATTCTATGCAATCCTCTGTGGCTCTAAGCACTCTCTTTTATCAGTGAAGAAGAAAACTAGGGTTAAGAACAATTTAAGTAATTTGAACAAGGTGACACATTCATTAAATAAATGTAAGGACAGTCCTGACCACTGCTTCACACTTCCCCCCCCATATTTGGGAAGCACCAGGAGATAAATGGTCCCCTAAAGCTATCCATTTCAAATTATATAAAATATGTTTTGAAATGTGCCAAAAGTCATTTAATGAAAACCTTTTAAAAAAAATACAAATTTTAGAGATTTACATTTGAACAAAACAGGTAATATACAGAGAAAGACTAATAAATTCATTATGTAGCAAGAAAAAAAGAAAACTAGATGAAACGTTTGAGTTTACAAAAATACTTGTAGAGAAATGTAATTATAAATGTAATAACTGTTTTAAAATGATTTTGAAGTAAGACATTTAAAAAACTAAAATTTGAAGAAAGGAAATAAGACTTTTAATTAACTGCAAGAGTTTCAACATTTGAAAACACAGGTCATTAAGAAATTTAGATATTTGGATTAATCCTAATAAGACTCTAAGATTAAACAAATTTAACATGAACTAGAAATTGTTATGATTACTGCTTAAGGTATTCAGAAGCTTCAGTCTGACACCAGCATATTCATGCTCTATCAAGACATCACTTAAAATAAACTTAGTGGACAGAGCAGCAAAGATGCATTTCACAGACACAGTGATGGAATGAGAACTGGATATGGTGAAATAAAATTAATTACTGGATTCCCCAAATGGTTGCTAGATGGAATCATCAGAGAAAAGTCAGAATGAATTAATTGTCAAAACAAACTATCAGTCACAGAAGACTCACATTTTTCAAATTAATATAAAATATATTGGAAGAGATGATGAATTTGATGAAGGAGAAAATTATGGAAGGGACAAAATATATATGATTTCATCAAAATGAGGAATATATTCTGGAAATATTTGATTGCCACAAAACGATAGCTTAAATAATATCATGTATACAAATAGCAAATTATCCTTCTTAAAACTTACTTATAGGGGAGAAAACACTGTGTGTGGTTAATTATATTTTCTTTTTTTTTAATAATCAATTTTTTTATTATGATGTTGTGGGGTACAGTTAAGGGTTAGGTATACAAATACGTTTCATTCAGTCACCCTATTGATTAGAGGTGCTTCCCCATCTCCAGACAGATATTTGCTTGTTAATCCCATTTCCCTCCCTCCCCCATAGTTTCCCACTACTGTCAGTCATTTTCTTATAGTATTAGATTGGATGTTCAAGGTACATTATATGAGTGAAAACATGTGATACTCGGACCTTTGTTTTTGCGAGAGGTCACTCAGTATTATAGACTCTAGTTCCAGCCAGGTTGCTGCAAAATCCATGATTTTGTTCTTTTTTATGGCTGCGTAGTATTCCATTGTGTATATGTAGCACATTTTTCTAATCCAATCCTCTTTTGATGGGCAGCATGGTTGCTTCCAGGTTCTTGCTATTGTGAACAATGCTGCGATAAACATATGTGTGCAGGTGTCTTTTTTGTAGAGTGATTTGTATTCTTCCGGATATATTCCCATTAGGGGGATTGCGGGGTGGTATGGGAGGTAGATATTTAGAGCTTTTAGGAATCGCCACACTGCTTTCCACAGATGTTGCACTAGTTTACACTCCCTTTACAATGAAAACTACAAAACACTGCTCAAAGAAATCAAAGATGACACAGGCAAGTGGAAAAATATCCCATGCTCATGGATTGGAAGAATCAACATTGTAAAGATGTCCATCTTACCTAAGGCAATCTACAAATTCAATGCAATACCCATCAAATTACCAGCAACATTCTTTTCAGACCTAGAAAAAACAACACAGGAATTCATATGGAAACACAAACGTCCAAGAATAGCCAGAACAATTTTCAGCAAAAAAAAAAAAAACAAAGCAGGGGGTATCACATTACCAGACTTCAAACTCTACTATAAAGCTACAATCATCAAAACAGCTTGGTATTGGTATAGGAATAGGCGTATAGATCAATGGAATAGAATTGAGATTCCAGAAGCAAAACCTCAATTTCTCAACCAACTCATCTTTGACAAAGCCCCCACCACCTACCCCTGGGGAGAAGAGAACCTATTCAGTAAATGGTGCTGGGAAAACTGGCTGACCACATGCAGAAGATTGAAACAGGATCCCTACCTATCCCCATGCACAAAGGTTAACTCCGAATGGATCAGAGACCTAAATGTAAAACCTCAAACCATAAGAACCTTAGAAAATGAAGGACATACCCTCATGGAAATCGGAACTGGCCTCCAATTCCTGAACAAAAGCCAAAACCCACAGGTCACAAGAGAGAGGATAGACAAGTGGGACCTTATTAAACTGACAAGCTTCTGCAAAGCCAAAGAAACCATCGAGAGAGCAGAGAGACAGACTACAGATTGGGAAAAAATATTTGCCAACACCAGGTCAGACAAAGGCTTAACATCTTTGATCTACAAGGAACTCAAACGTGCTGAAAAGAAAAAACCAAACAACCCCATTATAAAATGGGCAAAAGACATGAACAGACACTTCACAAAGGAAGATATCCGAGCAGCCAACAGACATATGAAGAAATGTTCAGATTCACTAATCATCAGGGAGATGCAAATCAAAACCACACTGAGATACCATCTAACTCCAGTCAGAATGACAATTATCAGCAACTCAAAAAATAATAGCTGCTGGAGAGGGTGTGGAGAAAAGGGAACACTTCTACACTGTTGGTTAATTATATTTTCAATAAAAACTTTAAGGAAAGGCTCTCAGGTATCTTTACTTTTTTTGTTTTGTTTGCTTTTTGTGCATTGCCCAAAAATAAATTTGACCTTATACTTTTATGCCTCTCTTTTCTACAAATAGTTTATTAAGCAGAAAGCAGGTTAATTGCCAGGTAATTCCTCAGCCCATGTAAATGAGGAATGTCTCCATCCAGTTACAAGCCACTTAAATGGACTGTTATCATTTTTTGAATCCTCCTGAATGCATGCAGAATATAACTTTAAAATAGTCATCAAACCATCTGAAGAAGTTAAGGATGAATAAAGTGGTGAACACACTTCTTCCTTCACTAAACATGGGCTACAATGGGCAAGATTAGATCATATCTGATTTGTGATACGAAAAGAAATATAACCTGATCCTCTAGTTAGTAACTGGTACATTAAAAATAAGTCACAAATTATACACAACTTCATTTTACTTCCCTTAAATGGATGGGCACATAGGTCAACTCAGATAATTACAGCACTTAATTTGAGAAACGAGAAGATAGACAATTCTGAAAGTTATAGTAATTTTACTCTACTAGAAAGAAACAAAAAAGAATAGGAAGAGAAAGAGGGATTGTAGTAATAGTCAAGTAGTGATGACATTAGAGATCATTATATTACTCAGTAATTTTTATTTTACAGAGTACTTTCTGATTTATTTTTGTAGTATTTATAGTTTTATAGAACAATTCATACAATATTTATTCAAAGTGATTATTTTAAAATAGATACAGCAAGAAAGTAAATATGATTACTTACATTTAACAACCAAAGACATCTATACCCGGGGGACTATGTGAGTAGCATGTGGAGACAGCAGGAACAGGCTCAGATTGCACTTGCCTTTTATTTAGTTCTCCATACCTCACTTCTAGAAAGTCATGGCATCAATGTAGTGTGCTAGGAAGGATAGCATCACTTATAAGGCAAGGACATTCCATTTGCTTGGGATTCCAGATACTGAGGATGCTTTTTCTTTTAAGGAATCAGAATCACTGTTTCCTTTCAAAATACAAATTACCATTAGCTTAAGTACACTTACCTTCTTTTCTGAATAACCAAGGACTTGTGAGATCCTGTACAAATCACCCTGATTACTAGGGATTTCAATGACGTTTTGAGTTCTATTTGCATATTGCTCTAAGATATTTCATAACGCATGGAAAATGTGCATGAAATATGAGAAAAGTATCTGTAGTCTGTAATGTGTTACTGCATGGTGTAAGATTTTTTTAACTTAAATTGCTATGGAAACACTCAATAAGTAGAGTTTAAATTTGCTTTCTTTGGAGAAGTGCACATCCGTGAAGCTATTGCATTTTTGAGATATCATTTACATTAATAATGTCTTGATTGGCTATCAGGTGGTTGGATTATACTGGCACATGTTCCCAAACTCTTATTTGCCTCAATTCAGCAATGCTTCTAAATGGAAACTTCATAATAATACTCTATATCTATGAAAAAATGTTTTTGCATCCTCACCATGAATTGAATGTCACAGTGCCCAGGGTACAGAGAATAGAGGACCTATGACTGAGAGAAAGTTCAGTGTTTTGACTGATGTTACTCAGATCTTAAGTATCAACCTGATACCTTTTTTACACTTAAAGGAGAATCCTTTTTACTACACACTACTTCTCTCAGCGTGGAAGGACCTAAAGCTTGTGACTTGAGAAAGGTTACAAAAAATATATATACAGGTTGACATATTTTACTGTCTTTCAGCATTAGGAAAATCAAGCATTTTCTTCATGTGTCTGTTGGCTGCTCATATGTCTTCTTTTGAGAAGTATTTGTTCATGCATTTTGCCCACTTTTTAATGGGACTGTTTTTTTCCTTTCAGCACGTTTTAGTTCCTTGTAGATCCTGGATGTTAGGCCTTTGTCAGGTATGCAGTTGGCAAATGTTTGTTCCCATTCTGTGGGCTGTCTCTCTGCCCTCTTGATGGTTTCTTTTGCTTTGCAGAAGCTTTTAACTTGGATGAGGTCCCACTTGTCTATCTTATCTCTTATGGTACGGGCTTTTGAGTTTTTGATCAGTAATTGGTTGCCTATTCCAATTTCCATAAGAATGGTTCCTATATTTTCTAAGATTCTTAACGTTTGAGATTTTACATTTAGGTCTTTGATCCATCTGGAGTTGATTTTTGTGTATGGTGACGTTTAGGGGTCTTGTTTCATTCTTCTGCATGTGGTCAGTCAGTGTTCTCAGCATCATTTACTGAATAGGTTCTCCTCTTCCCAGTGGTTGCAATCGTCAGAGAAATGCAAGTCAAAACCACATGGAGATACTACCTAACTCCAGCAAGAATGGCCACCATTAATGAAAAACAACAACAAAAAAAGGTGCTGGTGAGGATGTGGAGAAAAGGGAACGCTTCTGCACTTTTGGATGCAAATACAAACTAGTTTGACCTCTATTGAAAATACTGTGGTGATCCCTAAAATAGCTGGAAACTGGCCTTCCATATGACCCAGCAATCACCCTTCTGGGAATATACCCAGAGGAACTCAAATCAGTCTATGAAAAAGTTACCTGCACAGGCATGTTTATTGCAGCATTATTTATAATAGCAAAAACATGGAATAACCATGCTGTCCATCAAAACTGGACTAGATAAAAAATGTGGTGCATACACTTGATGGAATATTATTCGGCCATAAAGAAAAACAAAATTATTTACTTCGCAGCAACTTGGATGGATTTAGAGTCTATAACACTCAGTGATTTATACAGAAACAAAGAACTGTTTACCACATGTTCTCACTCGTAAGTAGACCCTGAACATTTACCATAATACTGTAAGAAAGGGATTGGCTGTAGCTAGAAAATGTTCAGGGGGGTGAGGTGGGTGGGGCATATAACATCAATAAGAGTTCCTGATCTCAAACCAGGTGAAGTGAGGACCAAAGGGAGGTCCACACTTTACCTATACGATGATTGTACCTCACACCCTCTTTAAAATTAAATTAAATTAAATTAAATTAAATGCAACAAAAGGAAAATAAAGCTTGAGGGAAGATGGGAGCAACATGACTGGATACACATCTGAAAGTTAGGAAAACTGTCTTGAATCACCTACATATAAAAATAGTAACAGTAATTACCCTTTCACTAGTACTTACCATGCAATAGTAGTTGTGCTCATTTTAAGGAATAAGAGAGTGAGTCTTGTATAATACTTTTCAAAACTGTAGAAAACCAGAAGAAATGCCTTCATGTCTTAATACAAACAAAATTCTCTTAAGCCATACTTATACTGCCTTAAGGAAACTACACAGACAGTGGGATGATTGGAAAGCACAGTCTTAAATTATTCACAAATTTCAATTCAATTTAGTGATTTTAGAGAACTCCGTCACTTTCATTTATTTTCATGCCTTTCTTCACTAAGATATTTTTCTAGATAATTTTTTAATTATCTTTCTGTCATTCTGAAAGGATGCTGACCATTTACTTAGGACTCTTTGGTAAAATTTTGGTTACCATGGGCAGGAAACCCACTGGAAAAAAAGCTCTAAAATTCTTGCTCATATTTATATTTTAAAACTAACCACATGCTAGTAAAATGCTTACAAAATATTTAAGTACATATTATTTTTTGTAATACTTCTGAATGCTTATATGATATTCTAATTGAGGTTCAGCCATATGTTCTTGATGGTCTGTCCTCTGTATTTTTTGTGTGTTTATAGCCAGGGCGTTGCTGTTGTTCAATAATATATACCATCCTTTGTCAGACTAAAGAAATTTGCCACCTCGGATGCACTTTGATGAGTATCTTTGCCTTCACAGAGAAGAGAAGACTCACCTCAGTTTCAAATCAGATTCTCTTCAGATTGTATCCTTGGTCAAGAAACACAAGGCAGGTGGATATAATATTGTGATTTCAAGAAGGGGGTCTTCCATAGTTGAAAGTCTAGGTGTTGTTGAATGGAACAACTTTATAAGTTCACAAATATAATTAAACCAATCAGTTGATTGATTAATAAATGTTTCACAAACTCTATATGCTAACATAAATAACTCTCCTTAGTCAAAGAAGTCTACAGGGAGAAAGCACTCTTCACTCAACACTGTTCACTCAAACAGTATTAGTGTTTGCTTTTCCACTTGAAACTTCTGGAACTTCCACTCCCAAACACTTTCCATCCATTAGTATTTAATTATGTATTTTGTGGCAAAGCAGTCAAGCATCTCTACATGAGTATTTTTAATTCAGTGTTTTTATCTGAAAGAACTCTACAGAAACATTTTCACATAATGCACTTGTCATTTAGCATAAAAATAACAACAGACAGGGAAGATAACAGAAGATATTTGTTGCCTGAACACTTGATATTCCAACGTTATGAAGAGAAAATTTGAAGACATTAACTAGGATACATAAGGTCTTTTTATGAAATAAACACCAGAAATTAAAATTCTAACACAAAGAAAGATAGTAAGAATTAATAAAGGATAATATATACCATATATTTATTACTATGTTAGACATGAATTTAGAACAATGTTTTTAGAAGTTAACTGGGAAATTTTATTTGCTCTGTAAAACTCGCATAATAATTACAGAAAACGAAACAAATACAAGGGGCCTGTTTTCATATCAAATAGATGGAAAAAAATTTCTCTATTTGAGCATGTTGTATATTTTCTGATTTTTCTTAAATCATATGAACAACTTTTTAGTGATGGAGTTTCATTTTTGTGAATTATAAAATGCCAAATAGATATCAGTTAGTATAGTAATTATAGTTTTTATTATGATTTCTTTTTTTTTTTTTTTGAGTTGGAGTCTCACTCTGTCGCCCAGACTAGAGTACAGTGGCCGCTCTTCGGCCACCGCAGCCTCGA
>NW_006994855.1:629715-636257 GCF_000164805.1 Carlito syrichta
CGCAGCCTCGACCTGATGGGCTCCGGTGATCCTTCTGCCTCAGCCTTCCAAGTAGCCAGAATTATAGGCATGCACTACCACGCCCGGCTGATTTTTTTATTTATTGTAGAGATAAGGTCTCGCCTGCCCAGGCGGGTCTCGAACCCATGGGCTCAGGCAATCCACTCACCTCAGCCACCCAAAGGCACGGGATTACAGGCTGAGCCATCGAGCCTGGCTGTATTATGATTTCTTGTATCAAAAACGTTAATGTACCTTCATTGGGAACCAATGGATCATAACACACTGGAAAAACACATAATCCATGTGCTGTGTTTTTGTTTTTTATATATAATAAGATCATCTACCCAACAGGTGCTGGAAATTGCTGTCATGAGTGTTCTAGATATATTATGTCTCCTAAATCATTTATTTTTCACCAGCTGTTTTGTGTGTTTGTTTGTTTGTTTGTTTGTTTGTTTTGCCATTTTACAAATGAGGAAATGAAGGAACAGTCATAATATAAGTTACAGGCCTTGGAAACAGAAAGCTAGTTTCAGCTCTTGTTCTCACAATGTAACAAGCTGAACTTTCTTTAGCCAACAACATAACACTTCTTATTCCTATCTTTAAAGTAGGAAAAAATGATACATCAGAATCCTGTGGTGAAGTGAAGAGGAAATGAAAATATTGCTGTTTTGCCAACTCTCAAGCAATTTGTAGAAGTTGTAACTAGACTGCAAGTTAGGTTTTCATTTGTAGTTTCTCTCTTGTATAATGATGATTTTTCCATCTAAATATTTATTCATTTTTTCATACCTCTGCCTTTTCTCTAAATATGATATTTCCTTTCACTGATATTTTCCCGCATGCATGTAACGAGTGGCCTGATGCAAAATTTATTCAGGGAAACACACACACGTTTTTTCATGCTACTTTTGTATTATTCTCTTATTTTATTTTATAGTGAGTAATCAGGATTTATTCAGAGGACAGAGAAGCTCCCATAGTGAGAGGGGACCCAAAGGTGTTGCCCCTGTATTATTCTTTATATATGCACTTAACATATATTGAAATGTTAAAACTCAAAATTGTTGCTGATATTATATCTAAGTTTGGATTAATTGAGCTCTCTGGTAATCAGAATGTTAAGAAGACACCTGTGTTATTGGTGTGTTTTAAAAAAATAAATCTTTATAGGAGAATTTGGTGTAGAATTTATGGAAGGGACATTAAAGGATATAATAGGCAACATTGAAAACTCTACTCTTATAGTTTAGCCATGGTCAGTTTCATAAAGCTATTAGACTATTTTCTAGAATAATTTAGGGGTTTGTACAAGAAAACCAAAAGGGATTTAGAATGATCTTAATATTGCTGTGCATTTTAAAACATTTGTGCAAGAGAACTCATGGTGATAAGATATATTAAAAATGTAGAAACTTTATTAATCTCATAAATTATACAATTTTGTAAATGGGCCTCAAGACTTTCAGTTCTGTATTATGTGCGTTCAGTACAGTATAACCTCCTGAACTTATAAGAACACATTATGACTCATATATAAAAAATTCTGGTGACCGGGGTGCTGCCTGAACATTATGATGAATAATGCCTAGTACCTGGATGGGAAATTCAGCTTTTTAACTGTGTTATAATGTTAGGTTAGACAAGCTAAAATATAGTGTTCGAACAGGTAATATTTGTGGCTGACTGTTCTAATTTTCTTTGGCAGAGCTCTATCAAATCACTAACTATTATCAGTTTTCATCAAATGATCCCACAGTCATAAGCTTCCTGCATTACAATATTACTCCCGATGATTTATTTCTCATCATATCGAGAGTACATATTCAGTGTGATAGCTGAAGTATATTAATTCAACTACAAACAAAATTATGCAATTTAAAGTGTCGATTGTAATAGCATTCTCCTTTCATAAATCTGCCCTGAAATTCCATTGATTTTAAGTATGTGATTAAATCGTTTGGCTTGATTCAGAAATTGTGTTTTGATTATATGAGAAAACTCAAAACATGGGAAATTATAGTTTTGCGTTGAACAGTAAATGGTCCCGGCTCTGATCAAGCAATGATGCCTGACATATCACCTATGATTGGAGTGAGAACTAGATCACCTGGGCCGTCTTCTGGGCCTTGCCCCTACAGAGTGTATATTTCGCTCCTACCTCTATGAAAACATATTCTCTGCTGTTCCAGTAGACATAAAGTGAGTCCCCCAACGGACCTCATTTTTAAATTTTTGTAATAGATTTTATTTTGACATACAAAAAATGTAAGTATAAAGAAGATAAAAGCTTGAATGCATAATTTGATTGGGTAGCCCTGGTACATATCAGGGGGAGAGTCTTCATATTTTATTACTCACCACAAATCTAGGTTAAGATAATATCCATTTATATAGCGGTATTATATATGCATATATTTATGTATGCATTACAATATATATTTATGTTTACATACAAATATATACCTGTATGTATATACATGTAATAAAACTATATATGCAAGTTATAACTCTTTAAATGTGTCCATAAATTCTAATACATATTTCCCCTTTCAGAGTCTTCAAGCCCTCTCTTCTTGTTTGAGTTTCCTGCAGTTTTCCTTTGCTGTTAAATGATAGCTATTGCTTGCACACTGTGCATTTGCTGAAAATAGAAGGCGTGTCATTGTTTATGAGAGCTCCCCCAAACAATTAACTCCCCAGACACCATCCGTTGCCAAGTCCCTCAATTCTGACTCTGGGGTATCTCCTCTCCTTTTTATTATTTAATAAACTTCCTTTATTTGTTTTGAGTAGAAAAACAATACAGTGAAGAGGTGACACACTTTATTTTACATACTTTATTTTATTTTTGTTTTGTTTTGTTTTTTTGTTAAGTTGGAGTCTCACTTGGTCACCTAGACTGGAGTGCAGTGGCCGCTCCCGGCCACCGCAGCCTCGCCTGCTGGGCTCCGGCAATCCTTCCGCCTCAGTCTTCCGAGTAGCCGGAATTACAGGCATGTGCTACCACGCCCGGCTGATTTTTTTGATTTTTATTGTAGAGATGAGGTCTCGCTGCCCAGGCGGGTCTCGAACCTGCGGGCTCAGGCAATCCACTCACCTCAGCCTCCCAAAAGTGCGGGATTACAGACTGAGCCCAGTTTACGTACTTTATTTTAAATTTTTAGTTTAGATTTGGGGTACGAGTGTATGTTCTTTACATGAACATATTGTGTACTGGTGGGGATTTGGTCTCGGGGACCCATGTCCTAGATAGTGAACATTGTACTGAATAGATAATTTCTGAACCCTCCCATTCACCCTCTTGTCCCAGTGTCTGTTATTTCCATCTTTGTGGCCATTGGTTCCCACATATAACTGTGAGAGGGCGAGGACCATGACAATTATCGCAAGCTTAAGCTAAAGGCATGATCATACAATATTATTATTTAATCAGTTTAAAAACAATAGCACAGCCATCTTAGCTTATAAAATTTTCAGCAAAATATAACTTGCAGATGCTTGCAGTTTCAGTTACGGGAAAAACCAGTTTCAGTTACGGGAAAAACCACAAATTATAACTGTAACCTTTCCCCTTACCACCAACCCCCTAGTAACAGCCAATCAGATAATAATGAAAGGTTATCTAAAATTCCAGATGTCTCAACAACTTCCGCAGTTGACAGACCGTAGTCAACTTGAGGTTGGCTAAAACCACATGGGCCAATCCCATTCGCATTTAATAACCACTAATGTTTACTGTCTAATCAAATATCAAAAGTTCTGGAAATCCCCCATTATGCTCCCTCCTCTCTGTAACCGCAATAAAAACTGCTGGTTTAAAAAACTCAAGGCCTCTGTGTGAGCTCCACTGCCAGCAGAGGTCCAGGCTCGAGCTTGCAAAATAAAGACCCTTTTAAAATTTCATCGGAATTGGCTCTGGGTGGTCTCTCGGATCGAACTCTTGGCCACAACAACTGAAAACATGTGGTCTTTGGTTTTCTGTTTCTGAATCAATTCACTTAGGATGATGATCTCCAGCTCCACTCCATGTTGCTGCAAAGGAAATGATTTCATTCTTTTTTATGACTGTACAGTATTCTATGGTGTGTGTGTGCGTGTGTGTGTGTGTGACATTTTCTTTATCTGGCCAATCGTTGATGAGCACTTAGGTTGCTTCCGTGTTTTTGCTATTGTAAATAGTGCTGCAATGAACATACAAGTACAGGTACTTTTCATATAATGCTTTTTTTTCCTTTGGGTAGTTGGTATTGTAAACTAATTCTGCCTCTAGGGAAAACAGTGTGAAGATTTCTCAAAGAGCTAAAAATGAGAATTACCATTCAGCCTAGCAATCCTAACTTGGGATCTGTCTCACCCATCTTCTATTATTTCACCCTCACCCACAACCCTGTTGAGTCCTGCAACAGCCCCCATATTAGTTGGTTTTGCATCCCATAATCCTTCCTTTGTAGAAGTTTGTGTCCTGCTTTCTGAAAAGTCTTCACCAATGGGAACCTCAGGCACATAGGATCAGGGAACACCTTAAACAATTTTTCCAGTGCCTAGACTATGCAGGGCATCCAGAAGGCTTGTGATAAACATTTATGCTAAATAAAAAGAGCAGGAAACTGTAACTGAGTGACGAAGTGAACTAAAGGAGGCAATGTCTTAGACACGCTTGAAGCCTCCTGGTCCGTCGTCAGCATCCCCCACCCTCTTCCAGCACCACTTCCTAAATCCAGTCTCTGCTGTGTCCATTTGTGCCCCTGGGTGTGAGCCTCTGCACATTCTTTCTAACTTCACATTTTTGTCCTCTTTTTCTTTGAGTGCCCTTCTCATTTTCCATATCCAAATAGTAATCTTCTTTCAAATCCTGATTTGCAGGTGACTTCTTAGAGAGCATCGGTGAGATTGTAACCAATTAACACAAAGCAATCTCACTTTTCTCTGAAATAACCATATTTAGGCCCTGAAAATTTTGAAACTTTAAAAATATAAGTTACTAATATTTATAAAATATGTCCTTGTATTATACATCCCTTAAAATAAAATTTAAACTGGATGTATCTCTATTTCCCTTTACCAAATCTAACTCAGGTGAGACAAAAGACACGAAGCGTTTCTGTGTATTGCATCAAGTCTGACTGAGTTAATTGTTTGAATCCATTAACCACATATCCTCCCCTTTTATCGTAAATGGTGTAATTCTAGCATTAGCATAACTATCCATGCCATTCTATAATATCCCCTGTAATAAACGATATCGAAGCCAATATCCCCTTTTTCTTTCTTATGTCCTGCAGTACACTAACTCCACAAGGCCAAGTATCCTCAGGATAACAGCGTCCACATGTCTTAGGTGATGCCATGCCCTTTGCCTAATTCAGGAGGGGAAGAGGATCAGTCCACAGCTGCAAATTGACAGATTGAAGCTAATTCAGATGGATTGTTGATATGTTGTGCAAATGATGAAACCACAAAGCTTTGCTAGAACACGTTCAATTCTGTTGACCTGCAGACGTTCACTCTGATACCCTCCAACTCTCAGTGATATTGACCTAGATGACATTGATTGAGTCAGACTTATGATTTCAAAATTTAGGTCACTCAGTGGGATGTTATATAATTTCCTGCACCCAAGTTACGATGTAGAAGGAAATTTAAACTACTTCTATATAATTAATAAAATTTAAAATATTTTGTCTATTAAATGTGTCAAGTAAACTAATATGGTGATATTAAATTCATTTACTATAGGAATCCATCATTTCCTGTAATAAATAAATTTAATATCACCCTATTAGTTTACTTAACAAAACATATGGCTATATGACTAAATACTATTTTTTATCAGTTAAATATGAACTAATCTAATCTAACTAATGATTAAGAGTCCCCAGCCAGGCACAGTGGCACACACCTGTAATCTCAGCACTTTGGGAGGCACAGGCAAAAGGAATGCCTGAGTTCAGATTTGATAACAGTCTGGGCAACTTGGCAAGACCTCGTCTCTACATAAATCAAAAAATTAGCCAGGCGTGGACGTGCTTGTGGTTCCAGCTACTTGAAAGACTGAGGCAGAAGGATCACCTGAGACTAGTAGGTCAAGGTTGCAGTGGCCATGAGCGTGCCACTGCACTCCAGCCTGGGTGACAGAATGAGGCTCTTACTCAAAAAAAAAAAAAAAAAAAACAAGAAAAGAAAAGAAAGAAAGAAAGAAAGAGAAAAAATAGTCCCCAACAATATAATTTTGGGGGATGTTATTAAAATAAGCGAAAGCTAATAAGAGCACCTTTGGCAATTTACAACATTTTCTTGTCAATGATCTCTGTGGTAGGACAAAATACAGAAGACGTATGTCACAGGATGCATCTCCATGAACTGGGATCACCTGCTGTTTTCACCAGAATATACCACATCTCCCAGTAGTACACAGCATATAGTAGGCACTTAATGAATATTGGTTAAAATAATGCTTTATTATTGGCTTAATTGAACTTTTTTTTTTTTTGAGTTGGAATCTCACTCTGTCGCCCAGACTGGAGTGCAGTGGC
>NW_006994855.1:636277-648422 GCF_000164805.1 Carlito syrichta
ACCTGCTGGGCTCCGGCAATCCTTCCGCCTCAGCCTTCCAGGTAGCCGGAACTACAGGCGTGTGCTACCACGCCCGGCTGATTTTTGGATTTATTGTAGAGATGAGGTCTCCAACCCGCGGGCTCAGGCAATCCACTCACCTCAGCCTAATTGAACCTTTTAGAAAACTCATTATTTTGAAGATGGAATACATGCAATTGGTGTTTAGTACATATTTCAAGAAATGATTGAAACCGCTGTGTAAGAGGTTCAAAATTTTGCTTACAAATATTTTCTAAAGATTATTGCCATTGATAGGACACATCACTTCCTCATTTAAATATAATGATGAAGCTCAGAAAACTTCGAAAATTTGATCATTTATGCATTCCGTATTGATTAGTTGTTATAATGTCTGATTATTATTTAATTATTTAATCAAGAATACAGGATGACAAATATTTAAGAAATGTCCCCAGAGTGGATTGATCTACTTGTAAATATTTTCTCTCTCTCTCTCTCTCTCTTTTCTTTTTTTTATTTATTGTAGAGTCGAGGTCTCACCAAGTTGCCCAGGCTGGTCTCAAACTCCTGAACAAACTCAGGCAATCCTCTCGCCTATAAATACTCTCTTAAGCTTGTGCTGTATTTGGATATTGGAAATGGAAAAAGGGCACAGAATAGGAGAATACAGCTATGTTTTCTAGTTTTTTGGGGGGTTTTTTGTATCCAGTGAAATTCAGTGATAAGCCTAAACATTTTCAGGTAACCATGTAATTACTCCAAAAGGCATTTTCTAAAAGTCTGCATTTCAGGAATTCATCTATCCTGCTTGCATCTTGAAATACTGAGGAGTCTCAAATCTCTTAACAGTGTGCCATTCTCTTTTGCAATGTGTAAATTGAAGTCATGATGACTCTGCAGACCCTTTTAGAAATGCAGCAAAGAATGTTCATCAAAGATCTGAACTTTGATGAACATGGTTTCTCTAGGGTTTCTGGGAAGAGCTAACACATTCACTGGTGTTGGCTTATTATAATTAGGGTAAAAAGCAAATCAAACTGCTTCTGATATTTATTTTTAGATACTTTCTGTTGTAGCTAGGAAGAACACAGAAAACAAGATGGATTTCTAGGATGAATCACATAAAACTAAACTTTTAAGGTATGGTTGGTGGAGTTTTATGTTCTTCTAGATTTTATTCAAAGTCTTTAACAAATTTTATTCCTTTTCACAGTACAGGCTCTGGTTGGGAGAGATTTACTTTTTTTTAGCAGAAAATTATTACTAACATTTCATGTTTGATTTTACTAAGTACATTTTCTTCTTGAATATATTCCTAAATCCAAAATATACAGTATTTTTTTTAGCCTATGAATTAATCAATGAAGTTTTCATCAGTGATTTAGAGAGAACTTAATATATTTTTAAAAATAGTTTTCATCATCTGCTACAGGGACCTTAAAAATGAGTTTTTATTTTGTTATTTCTTGTGTAATTCAATGTTGTGTGAATTTTGACAAAAAATAAGACTATTTTTGTGCATGAAATTGTTTACCTTAGAATTCTGTCAAGAAATGCGTTTTTTCATGTTGCTATATACTGATATAAGCAATATTACCTAGTTCTCAAGGATACATAAAGCATAGTGGTAACATATCAATGATAATACCTTTTTAATAAAAAGTGAGATATTAGAAATGTATTTTCATCTATAGTAGCACCTACAAAAATGCACATGAATACAGGCTTTCCAGATTAAGAAGAAAGTCATTTTATTGAAGTAGTATTTACTTTTAAACTTTCATTTTATATTTTATTTATTTAACAGACCAAAGTATACAGAGTACATTAGAATTTTTTTTGTAATGATATTTGAAAATAATCCATGTAGATTTTTAAAAAAGAAACTTGCTTGGATTTACCTTTTTTATTGATACATAGTATTTTACATCATTATGGGATGCACATGCTATTTTGCTGAATATATACATAGAATGTATAATGATCAAGTCAGGATATTTGGGGTATCCATCACCTTGGCTATTGATCATTTCTGTGCATTGAATACATTTCAAGTTCTCTCTTTTAACTACTCTGAACTATGTTATACATTGTTGCTATTATTGTTGCTCTACTCTGCTGTAGAGTATTAGAACTTATTATTAGTTTGTTTGTTTGTTTATGAGTCAGGGCCTCACTCTGTCACCCAGCCTGAGTGTAGTGTCATGGTCACGCTGATCACAACCTCAGACTTCTGGGCTCAGGTGATTCTTCCACCTTCTCCTCTTGAATAGCTGGGACAAAAGGCATGCGCCACCGTGCCTGTGCATTTTATTTATTTATTTATTTATTTTAGAGTCAAAAAGTTTCACTCTGTTGCACAGGCTTATCTCAGGTCTCCAACTTCTAGGCCCAAACAATTCTCCCACCTCAACCTCTCAAACTGTTGGGATTAGAGGAGTAAGCCACTACACTTGGCCAAACTTGTAACTTCTATAGAACTGTAGGTTTGTACCAAAGAGACAAGAAGCATCTGTCTTTGACGGGTATCTGCCACTATTCCAAATAGGTAGAAGAATCACAGTCTGAACTTAGAGCTGATCGTCTGTGAAATACAGACTTCAACTGTGGCTGTGTCTCACTTAGAGACGTTGGAAGTGCAGGGAGAAGACAGCTGTGTTTATCTCGTTGCTGCACACGGAGCAGAAAGCTTCACAGAAGGAAATAATGGGTTATGCTCTCATTGCTGATTCTTCTGTCCAGCTGTGTAGGAATTTTCAATCATGTCAAAGTTGTATAAATGACAGGACATATAAAACCTTGTCATTTCTTGTACTCCTGCTGTAATAGGAAACATTTATTTTATCTTTATTTATTAATAAAAACCAGCATGTATTTGCATGACTTATTCTAATACCCCACCAGAAAATTATATCCAAAGAAACAGTTAATTCATTAGGAAATATTTATCTGATTTGGGACAGCTGTGGGACTGATTTCACTATCTTTGTGGGGGAAAAAAATCACATCTTTGACTATTTCTATGCAAAAGTTGGTATTTTAGGCCATATTTTAAAAAATAAGCTACATATTCTTGGTTCTGTGATTCAATGAGCCAATATAAAATATTTTAACTTATAAAAATGAGTCTGATTATCAAAGACCCATAAAAATTTTGGAGTCAATATTGCATACCATGTATGCAATAAATTAGAAATCTTAATTTATGCCACAGGACGAAGACCACATTCATTTATTTTTTCATGTCAATAAGTTGAAGTATCTCGTGACTGTGACAGCAATATTGGCATCACTCACCTAAATTTGGTAAGATTGTATCTTTTGAAATTGTATTCTTCTAGAACAAAAATGGTCAAATATCACCAATTTTATATGATTCCACCTAATATATTATTTAGAAAAACAAATTGTAATAGTTAAAATTACAGTGGACCAACATATAAGGTAACTTGAAAGAAGAGACCTCTTTATCAGAATTAATATTCCCAATTAATATTGTCTTACATTCTCTATGCAGATTAACTTGAAATTCAATAAAATTGAATTGTCTTCCGTTCTCTTATTCAACCTTGTGCTTCACCACTTTCTAGATATGAGAAAAGAAGAAATTAATGAGGCAGTGATTGTTGATACCACTGGAGTCTTATTTTTCTCACTCTGTCTTTTATGTGTTGTCATAAAAATGCTTTTCATTTGCAAAGCACCTTTCTCTGACATGGTTGAATCACTTTACTGATAGAATCAGTTTAATCATTTAAGTCTGGTGCCCATTTCACTGGATGGAGTAGTACAGAAAATGAGACTCTTAGAACAAATATCCCTTTACTCTCTTGCTTTTAATATCATACCTATTTGATCCCATTCTTTAATCTCCTATTTCTGGAGAAGTAACAGTTTAATTTTATCTGATTCACACCAAAGGGTTTTGCATTTTCTTATAAATCATTTAAACTCTATGAACTAATTTATAAAGGTTTCATCTTCATTATTTACATAATTTATTATTATATTGATGACATGTAAGTATTTTCTCAAGCCTTTCCAATTTCAATTACTTCAGAGTACATACATTATTACACATGAATTCTGAAAATTTCCAGTTGACTGATTCTCATTGACTCACTAAAACATTATAAAGTTGCTATCAAATTGTCTATGTAATATAACATTATATTATCTGCATATTTTTCTCAAATCCCAGTTGCATAGAAGCAATCACACACACACACACACACACACACACACACACACAAATATAAATTTTAGTAAGTGTTACAGAAAATTGTCAAATAATAATGTCAAAGGTGCATCAGGTGGCATTATGAAGAAACAAGACAGTTTACAAGTCTACTTTCCCCACATAATAAATTTGAGGTATAATCAAATTATTAATGGCTATAGACTATATTATCAAAAGACAAAAATGGCAAATTGCTTACAAAAAATAAATTGAGCAACATTTTAATTTGACTATGATAGAAGCAATTTGAATCTTGTAAGCTAAACCACTTCTTATAAATAATAAATCTGAAAACTCACTTTCAATATAGTACAAGGAATGAATGTGAGTTAATACAACTCAGTTCTTTGAGTTTTATATGAAAATATGTTGAAATTATATAAAAACAATAAGGTTTAATCTCCTAATTACAGTTTTGTGTTTATAAAGACTCCTGAAATAGCTACTAGATTATTAGCTAATAGTAACTTGTATTTTTATATAATATTGTAAGAGCTAACTGCCATTCTCAGTCCTTTATACATATTCATTAACTTGGCATTTCCACCAATATTGTGAGAAAGTTATTGTTACTACCTCATTTACAGAAGAGAAAAATGACAGAGGTGAAGAAATGATATATTTAGGTTTACACAATTGGCCAGTGACTGACCTTGGATTTGAATGGTGCTCTTCAGTATGGTAGCCATCTGCCCCATTTGACTGTTGAGAATCAGACATGCAGCTAGTCCACACAGATATGTGTTGAAAGTGTAAAATATACACCAGATTTCAAAAATTTAGTGAAAGAAAAAGAATGTGTACGATCTCATTAATAATTTTCATATTGATTACATGTCGTAATAATATGTAATGCCATTTTATTAACTTGAGTATGTTAGATTAAATATTATTCAACTTAATTTTAGACATTTAAAAATATGCCCAATAGAAGATTGAAAATTATATATGTGACTTGCACTTGTATCGCAGACTGTAGGTTCACACTTTAGTGTGATTCTGGAGACTGGACCCTTAAACTTAATGCCTCCCGTTCAAGAGTGAAACTACGTTTGAGATCCTCATACATGTCTAGTGGCAATTAGCCAGGAGTCTTATTAAGGCATACATACAGTATCCTTAGATTGCAGATGATGTCTGGGGATTTATATTATTTTCTTTACTACTTAAAATATTGAGTATTTGACAGGAGATTTTTAAGGCAATCGTTTCATCCCATGGTGATACACTGGAAACACTTGACTAAATGTATAACATTATTGATATATACAAAAGATTTTTTGTGTGTCAGAGTCTCACTCTGTTGCCCAGGCTGCAGGGCAGTGGCATGCTGACAACCACTGAAACATCGACCTGCTGGGCTCAAGCGATCCTTCTGTCTCAGCCATCTGAGTATCTGAAACCACAGGCACACACCACAATACCCGGCTAATTTTTTGATTTATTTTAGAGACACGGTTTTGTCAAGTTACTGAAGCTTTTACATACATTTAATTTATTTTCTTGTTGTCCTTCTTTAAGAGTAATTTTTCCTAATTTATGAAATTCCTGTTATTACTATGAATTCAGATCCTAGCTAGACATCTATTTGCTGTAAATGGACCCAATAATTGTCTTTGGATTAATAGCTATAACTACATTTATTGGTAATAAGATCCTTCTTTTTCGTTTTCAGTTTGATCTGGCAGCCATTGGTAGTAAAGCTATATTCATTTCTCTCTGACTGTAAAGCAAAAATTTCCATAAGATGACTCAATAAGAGAAAAAGCAAAAGGTCTCCCAACTATATAAACAAGATTTTGTTGGTCTCTTATATTCTTGAATAATGATTTTTATATCTGGACCAAAATAATTCAACTCAGTCATTTTAAAACACAGAGGAAGAATATTGGGCTCAAACTTTTTTGAGAGATTTAGGGAGATAACTTTTAAATCATAAAAGTATTATCAGTTTAATATGGGATTCTTGGTTCAGAGAATATTAAAAATGATTCTAAGATTCTAAATAATTTTATGTTACCATCATTTCTCCTATGTGGCACTCTTTCTGAGTGGTCACATGCAAAAGAGAATAGGTTTCAAAATCCATATATTCTAAATGGTTGAAATCAGTTAGACTCCATGATTGCTGGCTGTGTTCTATTTACTTTTAAGGTGAGACAATCAGGATCACATCTAGTATGAGAAGTTTCCAGGAACATATTATTGCATTTCTAAAAGCCTTTTTCTACCACAAGGCATCTAAGAAGATGTGTTTTATTAACTATGATTACTATGTAACAATGAAGGAGTAAGCTTCATGTAAGTCATATGAGCTTGATTTTTCAGATTATCTGTCTTTTTCTTTTGAATTCCCAGAATTTAATAAGAAAACCTATAATCTAGATGGTGGTCTACAAATGTTTGTCACAGGAAGTGATGACAGAAATATTTAGACACTTTCTTTTCTATGGTGCAACTAAGTAGTCCCATTTCTCTTTCTTGCCTGTGGTAAGTACTGTGTGATCATTGTTGGTCTTTAGTTTCGTTTTTTTAAGTCTATTTTAGATTCAGGTGTGGGGGCGTATAAGTGCATGGAGATTGGGTTTCAGGTGACCCATTTCCCAGATAGTGACTATGATACCCAGTAGGAAACTTCTGAACACAAATCCTCTTCCTGACTCCCAAATCTCGTGTCTCCAGTTCCTATCCTTTACATCTTTGTGACCACTTATTTCCCACACATTCTAAGCCACTGCTGACTGTCCCAAGCTGGCAATTAAAATAACCTGTTGACTACCCCTCTAGGTTTCCACACTGTTGGAATTGTGGAGGAGGCTTCCTCAACTGTGTAGTACCCAGGAAACATAGATGCAAGTTACCTTGACAGTAAGGACATTGAACCTATATGAGTACTATTTACAAAAAGCAACCACATATGCTATCCATAGGTGAGAGCCATAAGACAGAGAAGGGATTTTCATTCTACTGTTTGGGAAGTGTTTCCAAGTGATTGCCGATTGATGATGGGATTTCTTAAATGTACAAGAGTATTAAAAAAATAACTTTTACTTATTCTCATGGAGGTCTTTAAGAATATATTCCTTGTAATAGTAATGAAAACAATAAGAACATAGCTTATTATTATTATTATAGCTGTCTGTTAGTAATTCATCATTTTATATTAGATATAGAGCTAATATTTTAAATATATTATATGATTTAATTCTTAACATAATAAGGTTACAGGTAGTATTTTTAATCAATTTAAAAGATGAGAAAACATACATAAAACATATATGTGTCTATGTGTAAGTGCATATATTTACGTATATAGCATATATGCATGCATTCATATGTTAATACATATTATACTAGGATTATTAATGCCACAATCTACTATAACTACAAAAATGCTCACTAGAAAACCACTCCAAACTCAGGGCTACATAACAATAAACAGTGATTTATCCCACACATGTGTGCTCAGGCTGGTCTAGTTGATTCAGGCTGGACTAGGCTCAGCTTGGCCATAGGGAAGCATTCAGCACAATATGTATCTTAAGTCTTTCATTTTTGTGAAAACAGTCAGCTGCACAGAGTATGTTTTTCTCTTGGTGATAAGGAAGGTTCTGGAGAGTGCTTCTCCCTAATGCTTAGGTTTGGAGATGGTGGTCATTACCATTAGACTAGTCAGAGTTGGCCATGCCCAAAGTCAATGTTGCTGGGAACTGTTTGGAAATATGGTCTGCCTTCTGTGAGAGAAGCTATAAAGCTACAGGGTGGAGAGTGGGGATAATGAGGAAAAAAGGGAAATTAGAAACAATTAGTAACATTTATCGTAATCATGGGCTTAAGGTATCTTATCTGAGTTATCTTTATCTGAGTTATTTTCTATATTTTTCTACAAAAATTACTCCTGTGATTAAAAATAAGTCCAATACATAATTATTTTTAGATGTCAAGATAAGTCTATTTTGAGATTATGAGGTAGAGAAGTTGATATTTGAAGTTGTATGTAATAAAGTTATTTTTAAAATAAAAATGTTATACAGGATTGAAAAGTAAATATTAGTTAGCAAAGGAGCACAGGTAGTGAATCTCCACTTGCACTCAACATCTATGAAGGCCAAGGTATTCTTTCAAGTTGAATGTTATTATTTTTATGGTACCTTCACCTTACACTTTCTTTCAAATTCATAGCACTGGAATTACAGATTATCACATGGCTGGCTTTTTGTGATTAAGTGGATGGGTTTCAAGTGAGCTTTATTGTTTATTGAATGGTTTTAACAAATTGTGTTCTACATTGTCCATGCAGGGAATGTGACCCAGGTGAACAGGCATTTATTCTTTGTATGGCTTCAGAATGATTTCACTTACTATTTCTGGATGAGAATATAAAATTAAAACCCTTCTTTAAAACAAAAAAGTTTGTTTCCAAGTTTCCTCTCTTTGTTAAGATGCTAGTAACATGGTGTTGGGGAAAAAAGCTCTAGAGGACAGAAGTAAACTCAATGAAAACAAAACAGATTGTCTGTCTAAGGATAGGGGGATATTGGGAGGATGTTAATGGCACAAACATCAATCAGGATCTTTTCATGTCATAGAACTTTGCTTTATCCGCAGGTTGTAGATCAGAGACTAGTCCAAGATAGCAAAACTAAACAGTAGCAGAATGAGACTTCAAATCTAGAGTGGAATTATATGAACTTCCTAGAATCTGGCATAACTTTGGTCAGGTCACCGAGCACCACTGAATCCGACTTGATCCTCTATAAGCTGATGTGTTTGAAAGTGCACCAGGAGGTACAAGGTGGTTGCTTAATTGTGGCTGTCTGGATATCTCACATGAAACTGAATCATCACTTTCTAGAAACTTCTACAAATTTATCTAACCTAATGTTTTTGGTGTGTTCATTTTAAAATTACAAATTGTGGGCATATAAATGATGCCAAAAGTCTACATTTCTATAATCTTATTGTCTGTTTCATTGAAGGACACCGGTAATTATTTTGATGAATATTTTATTAGTGTAAGAAAGAAAAGTCCTTGGAAATTAAAAGATAGTCTAGCAAAGGGGACAGATTTACTGCTCTGAGGTCTACTAGCCCTCTCACTTTGACCACCATTAGTGGTTAACTCCATAACTTATATTATGACATTTGTGCTGCATCCTTGAGTGAGCTTGTGTTCCTGGGTTCTTCATGTTCCATGTTCCAGGACTACATTTCATCTTGAAGGTATTCTCCTTGAATCATCCTATATTCATCAGTGGAATATGACAGGGTCTGAAATTTGAAGAAATCATGACATGATTCTCTATTAGGTCAGTTCTGTTATATGCATGCAAATCTTTTAACATTAAAATAATTTATGTTTTTAAAAATGCTTCACAGGCATTAAGTAAGGTAACACATTCAGCATTTCCTCAGTTTTGGCTCAGTGTCTTTGTCTGTAGTTCAAATCTAAAGCAAGTGAGAGAGGAAGGTTAAATGACATGACTGGGGCGTGTGGCAGAGTGACAACTCGGTGTCCCAGAATGAGACTGGTAGATTTCTCAGCTCAGATTTCTCAACCCACTAGGTATCCTGGCTGTATTAAGCAAGAACTAAGGCACAATAAATGATTTATTACAGTAGATCACGATCAGAATAACGACACAAATTGGCAAAAAAGCTTTGTAATTTTCAAAGGATATTTAACTGTTACACAAAGTAAAACATATCACATAGAATGAAAAGAATGAACTAAATATATGTACATATATAATATATATAATATGTATATATACATACACACACACACGTATATATGGGATATAGGGAGGACAACGCACACATTTTCTTGAAACATCATTTTAAGACTACAGGGATCTCAGATTTTATCTCACAGTGCAAATGAATAAACTAACACTCAGAAAAAATAAATAAACAAATGAATAATAAATAAGCCGCACAGCTGAATCAGGTCTTTACCTAATTTTATTTGTTATATATTTTTGAGCCAAGGTCTCATTCTATATCCCAGGCTGGAGTGCTGTGGCATCATCATGGCTCACTGAAACCCTTGACTCCTTGGGCTCAGATGATCCTTCCACCTTAGCCAACCAAGTAGCTGGGACTACAGGCATGTGCCACCATGCTCGGCTTGGTCTTGCTATGCAACCTGTCTGGTCTAGAACTCCTAGGCTCAAGCAATCCTCCCACCTTGCTCTCCCAAAGCTCTTTAATTGTAGGCATGAGCCACCACACCCGGATATCTAATTTTATATGAGGATATTATAATATTAGTTTCAGAGTTTGTTACTTTAGACAACCTCCAAGTTTGAATTGCTTCATGATAAAGTTTGTTTTCTTCTGTATTCTGCCTTCTTCCAGATTCAGCATTTTATTAGATAGCAGAACGTATTTCCAAGCTTTCATTTCTTTTAGTTGTTAATTGTGCTATTCTTATTGGGTTGATTTTTAAGAGAAGCACAACTTAAAAAATCTAACTTTGTAAATTCCTCCTTTCTGACTTTCCTCCTTCCTTCCTTCTCTATTTCTTGCATCTTCATCTTTTTTTCTGGTGGTAATATAAAAGAAGTTGAGAACCCCTTCTTACATTAAGGAAAAATTCACTGACACTTAAAACTGTGTATGATTGGCATTTTATCCAGTAATCATATAGAACAAATTGTGATACATCTTTTTCAAATACTTGCCTCAAAATCAATTGATTTTCTGCTATATTTTTAATTTCTTAATTTCCCATAGCAAGATTTTTTCAAATTTTATTTACTTATTTATTTATTTATTGAACTGGAGTCTCACTCTGTCACCCAGGTTGGAGTGCAGTGGCACGCTCATGGCCACCCCAGTGTCGACCTGCTGGGCTCTGGCGATCCTTCCGCCTCAGCCTTCCAAGTAGCTGGAACCACAGGTGCACGCTACCATGCCCGGCTAATTTTTTTATTTTATTGTAGAGACGAGGTCTCAGCAAGTTGCCCAGGCTGGTCTTGAACCCATGGGCTTAGGCAGTCCACTCCCCTCAGTCTCCCAAAGTGCTGGGATTACGGGCTGAGTCACTGAACTCAGATTTTTAAAAATTATTAATTATTTTATGTTACTTTTGCAGCTTCAATAATTAGGGACTCATTTTCCTAGAGACTTAGAAATGTATTTTAACACATCTAGCTTAATATAGACAACATTTTGTTGAAATTAATTCATTATTTACTTCCATTCAAAATATAGGACCATCTAGTTTTGACATGCAAATTAAATAATTTCACTTCATTGTAGGAATAAGTTTAATTGTTGAACAAATAAAAAAAATAATCATGAAAAAACAAAATACACCCTACTACTATTTTGTTGGCATTTAGAAGATATAGCTTTCCAATATATAAGGACAGTTGTGTCTCTTATACAAAATGCCCAGTAAAACATTCGGTAGAGACTTATCTTGCATAATTGTTCACCGTCTCTTGAAAGAAGGCTGAGTGGTATGGACTAGCTGCTTTCTCAAGCAGTTAATATTTTAATTCTCACAACAAATCTCCAACACAGATATGATTACTGTAGCAAGAATATTCTATGAGTTGACTGAGCTCAAATGTAGGGCACTAACAAAGACATGCATTAAAATAAATCCAATAATATTCTATGAAAAGACAATTATATTCATATTTCAAAAGGTTACTAGAATAGACATCAGTGGAAAAAATAAGAAATGAACTTAGTTTCATTTCACTGATAAACTTTAATACTGAATTAAATTGGATGGGGTCTGAAGACACAGATATTTTCAGCAATTACTTGGCAAGACCTTGTTTCTACAATAAATTTTTTTTTTTTTTTTTTTTTTTGAGTTGGAGTCTCACTGTCGCCCAGACTGGAGTGCAGTGGCCGCTGCCGTCCACCGCAGCCTCGACCTGG